>NC_135480.1:94447633-94747633 GCF_052094955.1 Ictidomys tridecemlineatus | reverse complement strand
GTTCAATACAGTCATCTGTTACTTGTGGGATGTCTGCCTATCACTTAAACACTTGGTTCATATTCCAGGCTTTACTAACAAGGCTTTATAAATATGTTCTTTATTTGGTTTTGGCCATGATATCTTGGCTGCTGGAAGTATAACCATTATCTATACAAACATAGCCTCAGGCATGTGCTATGAGAGTCATAATTTTCTTTTTCTCAGGAAGCCAACATTTATGGATCCAGGCAATGTGCTCCACATACAGCATCTAGATGCTCCATATTAATTATGTAATATAATCCAAACAACTAATTATCCAAAATTTATAAGTTAAGAAATTGAGGACCAGGGAGGTTCACTAATGGATCCAAGATCCTGGACAGACAGTCGGCTCCCAATGCTCTTTTCTGTTACTCCTTATGCCATAGGTTTTATTGAAGGGGTTATTCAAGGCCAATAGAAAGGTTATCCTGAAGACAGTGCTGATGAAATTGAGTGGTATTCACTCATTATCTAGGCTTTTTAGGGGTCATGTGTTAGACTAGTCAGTCTCGTGTCCTCACATCTTACCAAGACTGTGTGACCCATCAGTTCCCAGGCCTGTTTACAGCCTTCAGTGTCACATTCTCTTCGTCTTTCATCACTTCCCTTTATAATCTTCCAAAACGTTTCTCCTTTTGAGTTGAATGCTTACCATCTGTGTACGACTTCCAAATGAAGAGGCAGGCTGCACATTGCCTCTGGGCACAGTTAGAACCCACTGCATGCTGCCTATACTTACCTGCTTATTATTTTCAGACTTCTTGAGCTCCTGGGCTTAGGGTAGAGATGCATTTCCATCCTGACAATGTTGTATGCTAAGATACATTTATTTTTTAATAGTACACAGTTTCTTAGGAAATCACATGGACCAAAGGGTTCACTTATGAGGTAGATAATAAACAAAGTTTTTTGAGAATAAGAACTGTGTTATGTTTATCTGTGTATCACCAGTGCCTGACACAATTCCTGGCACATAATAATTCAGAAGCTTTGGCACCATAAGGAAATTAGATGTCATTGTTTGTTACTTTCAAAAGTAGGTGTCAAATCTACTAAGCAAATGAGAGTAACATCTGTTTCTAGAAAGCCTAATCCATTCCTAATTCTCACTGCCATTTATTTAAGATAGAGACAAGATAATAAGATTGGCATTAATAAAGCTATTTTACCCTATTGCTATTCCACTTTCTTCCATTTTTTTCAAAGATATGAGCTATTATTTTTCTGAGTGCTTTTGTGTTTTCATTTTATATAAGATGGTTACATTCGAGCAGTTAAAAGAAATTTAAAACTGTGAAAATTCATGTGAATTCTGGAAACCTAACCCTGGACAAAATTAGAGACCTAGAATATGTAGTTACACAAGAAAGTTAAATAAACACATCTGCTTAGGGTGGTAGGACTCTTAGAAAACATGTGGTGAACAGCGGTGTCTTTCTGACTGGGCTCACTCAGAAGTTCACCAGTGAACATAGCTCTCCCTGAACAGGACCATGGGCTCAAGGATTTTTGTTTCCCTAAATTTTCACTAGTAATTGGAACATTGCAGGTGTCTAACAAGGGTTGATTGATGGATTTGTGGAGAAATAAATGAAAGTTTATTTTAATTAAAAAAATTAAAGGAGCAGTAGAATTGGGGAGCTAGGAGATCTGTTTCTTGATTGTATAGACATTTAGACATTTTATTCTTAGGGATTTTACAGAATATCTGATATACTTAGGGTAAAGTCTCTTCTCTCTGATGGCAGGGGTAGAAATAGCCTTCAGAGAGTGAATGGTCTATAACTAACCTGGCTATGCTGTGTCCTGCCAGCTGTCTATCTAAATGCAACCTCTTTCATGAGCTAAAAGAATCCAATATGTGTTAAGAGAGGATAGAGTCCATTAGACTACCTGCAAAATACCCAGTTTTACTAATTTAGACCAATAACAAGGTCAGTCTGAATTTGTGGAAAAACTTAAGTATAAATTAAAAACAAGTAGCAGCACTGACATACACAATTATTCATACCATTGTTATATCCTAGCTTTGGCAAAGGCCTGACTACTGCTTGGAATTCCATTTGATGAGAAACCCTGTAACATATGAACAGAAACAAATCTAGGCTTCCAGAGGAGTTATACAGGAGGAGCTTATTGTTAACAAAAGTGACCACCTTAGATCTCAAACCATCAGCCTAAACAGCAAATTTCTGCCAGGAGAAATGTGGTCCAAATTAGTGTCTTGTTTTTTTCCTTTGAGGTATAGATGGTCACCTTTTACTCTTTCCCTCCTTGATTATATCACTTACCATCTATTACCATCTGTTTGTTTACCTAATCACTTACCTACCTTTCTACTTATCTTTCTATAGATTGGAGTAAGATTTGATAACAAAGTTATATGAGTATAATAACATTATAAAGTAGGAACCGGGCCAGCCTGGGCCTCTATACTTTTGTCTCAAACATTTGCATTTGTTTAGAGTCTCTTGCTTAAAACATTGCCTTTATTATGGTACTAGTGTTCTTATGAACCCACCCCCAGTTCTTGTTTGTCCACATATATTCATTTTTAACATTTGATTATGTTTTCTTGTTAAACTCTATGTATCAGGAAGGCCATAACTTTGTTTGCCCCCCATTGTATCTCTTGACTAGCCTGGTGCCTTTATGATTAGCCACCCATAAAGATTTGTTTCCTATGTGTAAGATTGCATAAACACAAGAACAAAACCAAACACATTTGAATATAGTAAACCAGATTAGATGTAATAGAAAGTGGATGGGTCTTGAAACTATATAGGACCACATGTGAGCCCTGCTGTGTATAAGCTATGGGTATACAGACAAATGACTGATTTCTCCATCAGTGACTGCATTTTGGTCTTCAAACCTAGTTCTCTGGCCTCTATTAATCATGTCACTTTATTGATTGCTAATTCTATCCACTTCCAGCATTAAGGACATTCAAGGTTAGCGCAGTCCAAGGGAAGTTAAACTAAAACATGTAAAGCTTAACTTACATGTTTAAGAAGATATCCCTGATCAGGAAGCTGTCCTGCCTTTGGTAATTATACTTCTTATAGTTTTGTGGGAATCATCTAATCCTAGAGAAAGGATTTAACATTTAAAGAAAGCAAGGCAGATCTTAATCTGAGCAAGATATGATCTCAGTGAGCTGAAGTCCTTAGACCAATATATTAAATCTGTTGTATTTAAATGAAAATAGCAAATGCACATGCCCTGGGGCCTCCTGAGGGTCTTAGGGAGTACTAGGGTTAGGCATGGTTTGGGTGAAAGGAACATTCTATGAATTGGCCTTACACTCACCAAGATCCACCCATTTAGTTTTAGGTATTTTTCTTATACATGTATAACCATTATTTCATGTTAAAATTGTTGATTTTTAAATTTAATATCTGAAGTACTATTCCATACAGTTTATAACTTTTTGATATTTATTATTTAAAAAAGAACTATTAGTTCCTTGAGGAATATAAGAGGCTGGCTTTCTCTAAAATCCCTGAAAACCCTAACTTCTCTGCAAGATGAGGCCACTTCTGAGATTCTGTGACTGACTTTTCCACAAGAAGATATGCTCTTCCACATGTTAGAGAATTGCTTGGATTCATTTAATATCAGAAAGATCTCCTTGCCATGTTGCTCTATAACAACCCCAACTAACCACAAGGCAACATCCTGTAGTGGGATTAGTGAACGTTGAACCTGATGTAAAATTCAGTACTCTTAACATGGTGCACTATTATACCAGGTCCTCTGTGCCCCATACAGGATTCCTTGGGCATCGCCTGCTAAATGAGTCTTGACAAGCAGAAGGCTAACTAAAGTCTTGTGATTCTAGACTTCTAGCAGTATTAATATGTTCAGCTATGAGTACCGTGTTGGCTATTGGGGATGTCGAGTCATGGGTTTTAGAAAATGAATGAGCTTTAGTCAGAGGCCCAGTGGTGCCAGTTACAGCTCTGCTTTGGAATTTTGAGAAATAAGATGGCAGGCAGTGCCATGGGGGAATTACCAGTGTCATGCCACTTGTGTAGAGAAATAGTGTCTGGAAAAGTGTTTAATCCTATAAGACCACAGATCCCGTAGGACAACTTACCTTTGGCTTGAGACCAAAACCACTGTGTGCAGAACAATATGTATTCTCTGTTGGATGTAAATTTCTCAAAACCTATTGGTTTGGATTTATTAATCATGGTATTCAAATTATCTATAATTTTTGCTTTTTAAAAAACTTGATTTAAAAATTTCCAAATGGTTTGTGTAAAAATCTCCAATTACAATTTTTTATTTTCCCTGTATAGGATGACATTTTATAATTTATTGCTTATATTCTGGGGTACACATATGCTCATTATCCTTACATCTTTCAATTTATTATTCCTTTTACCAACATATCATTTAACCCAACCATGGAGCTATAAGGAGTAGTCTGGGTGGATGCTGTCTTTGTACATTTGTACTACTATAACAAGATACTGAGACTGAGTAATTTATGAAGAACAGCATTTTTTTTCCTAGTCTGAAGACTGGAAAGTCTAAGAACAAGATGCCAGGAAGTTTGGTTGTCTAGAGAGAGCAGTTCTTTGATTCCAAGATGGCATCTGGTTGCTGTATCCTCTGGAAGAGAGGGATACTGAGTCCTCACATAGCAGAAGTCAGAGAACTAGTGAAAAAGGGTTGAATTCTGTGTGAAGCCTCTTTTGTAGGGGTCTTAATTTCATTCATAAGAGGCATCCTCATGGCTTAATTACTTTTTAAAGCCCCTACATCTCAATAATATCATACTGGCCATTAAGCTCTAGCATCTGAGTTTTGGAGTGGACACTTTCAAACCATGGCAATAATAATTACTCTTGATAATAAGACAGAAGCTTTTGAGGGCAAAGAGATGTAGAAAAGATCGGATGAGCAAGCATTTCTTCATTAATAAATATTCATATGCTTTTTATATGCCAGGCACTAAATGAGACATATTAAATATATTTTCAGGACAGGTTTATCATGATGTACATGTTTATATGTAAAAAACTGAATGCAGAAGGCGTCATATAGTATTGGCTGGACCTTCAGTTCAGTGAAATCTCCTTGTTACTAGAAAATCTCCAGCAATAAGTGGGCTTAGGATGACAGATTAACATGATTTACAAACTACAACTTCATTCCAAAGAAAAAAGTATGAAGTTTACTCTTGTATCTGGAATGATTCTGTATGTTAGAACCAGACTGGACCCATGACACCTCCTTTTCAAAGATTTAAAGCAGTGGTTCTCAATATTCATTGAGCATGTGAATTCCCTGGATTCTTGATAAAAATGCAGACTCCTGTGCTCTCTCCCTAAAACCAAAGTATAAAGAGAGTGTAAGATTCTGCATTAGGTGAATATAATACTAAAACTGAATTTTGAGAGCTCTAAACTATATTAATAATTCAAATTCATAAACAAACAAATACAATTAATAAACTTTTAACCAAAGAACTTACTACCTTCCAAGATGGGGATGAACAATTGGCTCATACCTGTAGACTTATCTGGATGTCATCTTATTGTTCAGGTTGTTCAAATTTGCATGTTAAAAATATTTAGAGCATGTTTTTGTAATGTGTTAATCATCTAAGGAAAATAATCTTCCCAGAAAATATAAAAAACATGTTTTTTTCTTATGTTTTCAGCTACCTGTTCTCCTAGCTTGTTTTGTTTTTGTACCTGCATAAAAGTTTGATTTTTACTTCTAGAGTTTCCTGTTTAATAGTCTCTGGCTTAGGAACCTCCAGATTCTTTGCCAGCTCTTCCATTGTGTAAGAGAGGCCATCTTGTTGATAGTTTCCTGATTTAGGAAAAACATGATCATGAGCAATCTTTCTAATGTTTCTTCCTAACCCAAGAGATAAAAAAAATGTTTTTTTCCTCTAGGAACTACTAGGAATATGTAGCAAATCTTAGTAACTTTCATTTCTGGAAGCATCTTGGGAGTATTATGTGTGTGTGTTGAAGGTAAACAGATGACCACTCCTTATCCAGAAGGTGAATATTTTTTTCTCCCCTAACTTAGGAAACTACCTCTAATTTTCTTCTTGCTGACAATTGAAGAATGTTTAGGTAGGTATTCAATTTTAATAATAAGAGACTCTTTGTAGATTAAGACCTGCTTAAATTCAGAACTGTTTTAGGATTAAGAGGCACAAATAAAATTGAAAATAGGGCTAAAATTGAACCAAGTTTAATGCCCAAGTATGAACTGGGATAACAAAAACCATTATATATTAATAGACATGAACCCTCTAAGAAAAAATTGTCTCCAAACTGAATGTTCAGTAGATAATATAATGATGAGACAGATACAATAGGCCATTATGTTTAAGCCAGTTAGAAAATTACAAAAATTTATGGGCAAGCAATGTACAAGTGATTTTTCATAAAATATCCTGAGTTGACAACTAGATTAAATGGAAAAACATGTAGAAGATTGGAAGAGGGCCATTGTGAATGGAAAAGTACACACTGAAACCAAAATTAGTGTCATGAAACAAGAGGTTGTTGAAGGACTTGGATTTAACCCAACAATAAATGAAGAGATTCCTGCTGCTGCAGAATGAGGGTGAGGAGACACACAGGCTGACAAACAAAGAAGGACACTGAGGTACTCATGATATAGCAACCTAGGCGTGCACAAGTATTTCCCATAATGGAAGGCAACTGCTATATTTTGATGATAATTAGACCTTACATTTTCTCTTTTATCTACTGATCTAATAATGCCTTATCAAAATATTAACATTTTCTCAGTATGAATTTTGAGACTAAGCCCAGGTCAGCAGTCAGTGATACTGCCAATCTTTTCTAAATATTTATTAACTACTTGGTTGATTAATTCTTCTGGATTTTTGACAGGGATTGATATAGACTTTACTGGCTTGTCATATTTACATCCCCAATTTTCCCTTTTTTTTCTTGGCAAACCAGAATAACATTTTCATATTGAAAATATGAAGAGATACTCCATAATACAGAATGGCTAAAATTCTAAAGACTGACCATATCAAGTGTTGGCAAGGATGTGGAGGAACTGAAATTCATACATGGTTGGTGAATTAAAACCACTTTGAAAAGTAATTTGGCAGTACAATAAAAAGTTAAATGTACCCTTATCATATGATCTAGTCATTCTTTGAGGTGTTTACCCAAGATAATTGAAAACATATGTACACACACACAAAATTTGTATGCAAAGTTTATAGTAGTTTATTTGTAATAGCCAGAAACTGGAAGCAATCCTAATGACAATCGATAAGTGAATGGAGAATTGAACAATGGTACATCTATGCAATGAGGTCCCACTAAATTAAAATTAAAGAGTTGCTGATACACATGACAACATAAATGACTCTCAAATAAGAATGTGGAAGGAAAGTACTAGAAGAGGAAAGAAGAGATTCCTTGAATTTAAAATTCCAGAGAATTTGTTGTTTCAGAAAACAGTTCAGTGGTTTGTGGTAACAGAAATGGGTGGGACATGGAGAAGAGGAATCACAGAGGGTCACCAAAACTTTGGGACAGATGAATACATTCATTATTTTGATTTTGGCAATGGCTTCAGGAGTGTATACATATGTCACAAGTCATCAAATGACATATTTTAAATATCTACAGATTATCATGTATCAATTATGCCTCAATAAAGCTAAATAAAAAGTAAAAATGAAAGTTACTGCATCTATCAGAAGCATTGGGAAAAGAAAGAATGCATGTCAGAAAGTTATGTACACATGCTCCTTGATATGATGGGGTTATATCCTGAGAAATCCATCATAACTTGATAATATCATAAGTCAGAATGCATTGAATACACCTAACCTACCAAACATCACAGTTTAGTAGCACAGGAGCCTGAAGAGGGTCAGTTGTTTCCCTTGTGGTCATGTGGTTGGCCCAGAGCTGTGGCTCTCTGCCATTGTGTAGCATCACTGGAAAGGATAGAACTGTGCATCACTAGTCCAGGAGAAGATCAAGATTCGAAATTCACCAAGTATGGTTTCTTTTGAAGGCATTTCATTTTTGCACCATTTAAAGTCGAAAAATCTGTACCATTCTAAGTGGGGACTGTTTGTGTAGGTTGACAATTAGCACACATGCACGAAGTAGTTGTAAGGATTTCAGGATCCCTAGTTAGCCTGGCTTCATCCGATGTTAGCTAACAAATAGATATGTAGTAGCTGCCAAGCAAGGAAGATTGTGTGATGACCATAAAAGCTCTGTATGCTGATATCCATAAAAGCAAAGTGCTAAAAATAAACAAGACACTCACTTAAGTAGCACTGGATTTAGAGCAAGAAGACCTGAATTCTAGTGGGAGCTTCTTTTTCACATTAATGACAAACTGCTGGTACAGGCCTGGGTGAGTATCTCTTTCTCTCCTTTGAAATTTGATGGTTAGGTATATAATCGCATATGTAAATAGATTCCTGTGGAAACCCTATTTGTAAAACTTCCCAGCTATAGCTATTTGCATCAATTGCCTGCTGGTAGGACCCAAAGTATATTTTCTCTCAGTTTCTCTTAAACCTGTGGCCTTATTTTTATTTTTATTTTTTTATGGTGCTGGGAATCAAACCCAGGGCCTCAAGCATGCCAGGCTAACACTAACACTGAGCCACATCCCCAACCCCTGCAGTCTTTATTTTAAAGATATTAAGGTCCCAGCAAAATATTCAGAAAGTCTGAGGTCAGGTCCAGGAATGTGCATTTTCTAAATAGGTGGCGTAGTGAAGAGGGTCTAAGACCATACTTTATTATCTAAGCAAACAGTAAAAAGATGTTTCTTTTTGTTCTCCAAGTTAATAGACTTTAATCTACTAAACATTGCTTCAACCTAATGCCAGCTTATTAAATTATAGGAATGGGTCTGGCAACTTAATATCCTTTCCTGAGGAACATATTTTGAACTATTTATGTTGTTTCATCTACCAGAAAAGTCAGTCAAAAATAGAAACACTTTATAACATTTATTGTTCTATTGTCAGCCTTTGAATGTATAGATTACTGAAATAACTGTGGTATCAGAGGATGGAAATCCTGGTCCATATCAGTTATAAATTACTCTGTAGGCTTAATAACCTTGATAAGCTTGTGCACCAGCAGTGAAGTTTCAAATGTGGGTTGGTTAAGGAACTGAGCACCCTAAGTACAGATTCCAGAACATGTTTGAAATAACCATTACAAGATGTTCTGGAATTGAACTGTAATATTAGCCTAACAGATATTGGCAGGCATTCTTTTATTTGATGAAACAAATAAGGCCATGGAATTTATTGTACTATTTAGTAGGGAAAAAAAGGGCAAAAACCTGTATCGAGAAAACAAGAACATCTTTTGCTTTTTGCTGAGGAGCTCAAATAAATAAGAAAGGGATTGTTCACTATCTTGTACAACTTACCCACATTTTGACTTCAGCATTATGACAGGTGTCTCCCTTGTTCTTTCTCCAGTGCTCACTTCAGCCAATTGCAACACTGTATTGAATTTACCTGCACAGCATCTCTTAGCATGTTGCCTTTCTTCCCTTTCTCCTTTACTTCACACCTGACCATTTGCTGTAGCTAACGGTAACACAGTGTAGGTCTCAGAGTACACTTCAGAGCAGCAGCATTGACAGAAACTGGGAATGTATTCCAAATGCAAATTCAAGCACCTCACTCCAGGCCCTCTGAATAAGAATATTTTGGGTCTGGAGTCCAGCAACCGGTTCAAGAAGGCCTACAGGTGATTCTGATACATGCTGATAATTGAGACCTTGAGCTAACAATTCTCCCAGGTTTTCTTCTGAACCACAGTTATTTTGCATATCACTGCCCAGAAAAAATTTCAAAACATAGATATGACATCTTACTCCATAGAGCAAAGACCATCAATCTTTCTCATTGCTAATGCTAGTAAATGTAGTACTCACTGAGCACTTTCTATGTGCTAGGCTGTGTGTAGCTCCCAGCTGGGCATATAAATATTTAAGAAATGCATGATGAATGGATAGGTGACCACCTTCTTTTTTGTGGTATCAGATTGCAATGGTCTCCATCAGTAGTTCTGAACCCTGGCTGCACGTTAGAATCAGTGGGGGACTTAATAAAAACCCTCCACCCTAGAACCACAAAGTAGGGATCTCTATGGGTATGGTCTTGCATCATATTTTTAAAAGGTCCCTAAAGAAAGGATGTGAAACTGGGGTTGAGAGTCACCCATCTCTATGAGTTCTGCCTTTTGGCCTATTTGTCTCACAGCTGGGGTCATTTCATCCCCAGCTGCAGCGGCCACTGCTCTGCCCCTAGCTCTGTCATTAATCTTGTTCTTAGTCAAAGGAATGTAAGAACCAGGGGGGCAGTAGTTGGGCTGACTCAGCATCATATCACTGGTGTTTTTACATCTATTGCCGAACTAATGCCTTTAGTTCAGAAAGAGCCCTGGCCTCTCTATGGTGTACTTTCTACATAGCAGCCCGATGAGCTTGTTGAAATCTCAGACTGTAATTCTCCTCTGCTCTGAATTCTCTGGTGGGTTTCCCATCTCCTCTGTCTGTAACCATCTTCATCTCTTTGTGATCATAACTCAAATGTCATTTTTTCAGTAAGGCCTGACCCCTCTTTAAAATTGCTGATACCTTTCCAGGAGTCATTCTTTTCTCCATTTATTTATGGTTTATTGTTCATATCTAAATGCAGACCCCATAAAGAGGGAGATTTGTCTGTGTCTTGTTAATTGTTGTATGCCCAGTACTTAGAATAGTACCTGATATACAGTAGGTGCTCAGTAAGTAGAACTGAATGAATGAACACCTAACCCTCATGGTTAGGCTGCTAATCTCAAAGTCCAACTTAGAAACTGAACCCCTGTCTTATCCCCTGTGCCCACCTTCCCACTCTCTTCACCAAGATACTAAGACAGCATCCCTGCTGTCCTCTGGCCAGGCATTATAGGGACTGGAGAGCTGCTTTGAATACAACCAGGACAGTGATGCTCAGACCTGCTGCCACACCTGCTAGGCCTTCCTCTACCTTGCCTGTGTTCCTTGGTTAGTCCACATTGGCTCATCCCAATCCTGACCATTTTCCTCAACAGCTACCTATTGCTAGGAGTCATATGTAGTCTATTTCACTCTGGTGGAGGACACATAAGGACAGGTGTAGTGTTCATATTTCTAGTCTATCTCATTTATTGCCTGAGTGCTGTCTCCTTTTCTGACAGAATAACTATTGTGTATTGGGGTTTTTCAACCAAGACCATTTGTTCTATCTATCAACCTACCTATTTTCTCTATCCACTTGAATTGAAACTCTAAGAGAGGAAGAATTGCTATTTCTTTGTTCATTTCTGTTTTCCAGTGCCTAGAATAGTGACTAACCCGTGGAAGAAACATGAAATGTGAATATTTATCAAATGAATGAACAAATGGCTTTCACTGCATCATTTGAGGATATTGCTACTGCCACTAAGTATGAAAATTTAAAAAATTAACACAAAACAATAGTTCTGTTTGAAAGAATTCACAGAATGAGCTCCCATGCTTCTTGATTATGTATTTGTCATTTGAATCCTTAGTTTCTTGGTTCTGAAAAAAGAATAACATGAAGAGTGTGGACAATTAGAGTGTGGACAATTCACTTCATAAATGTTATCAAAAGTATGAAATGACATAGATTGAGTTTTACAGTCATTACTACAAAGTCAACAAACATCCATTTTAAAACTTGAAAACTTGGCATCCAGAGGTTTCAAAATACCCAGATGTTAGATGAGATGTAAAAGCAGATCATGTAATTGCCATTTTTAATTTTCATAGTGAGACTGAAGCTTAAGGAAACTAGAAAAACAGTTGTGCAGTAAGCTAATTTCTCTTGTGTTAAAAAAAAAAAACTGGCAGTTTTTCATGCCTTTCTATGATAGTATTTCCCAAGACAAAACAGCTTTGGAAACAAACAAAAAACAAAACAGCCAAAACTTTTAATGGTCACAGAGATGCTGGTTCTCCCTCTTGCAAATATAATATGACAATGTCTGTGCATGGGATTTACATCCATGAGCTCTCCTAGTCAATTGCCTGGTGAGGGAGAAATAATTTCTACGTGAAAGAAAATTAGCAACCCCATTTCTGGGGAGGTATCCAAAAGAGTTGACATCAAGATCTTACACATCTGTCCATAGACAGATGAATCGATACAGAAAATATGGTGTTTGCATGCAACAGAATACTATTCAGCCTTAAATGAAGGAAATTCTTCAATATATGACAACATGGATGAATCTTGAGGACATAAGCTAAGTGAAACAAGTCCGCCACATAGACAAAAGCTGTCTGATTCCATTTAGATGGGGTATCTAAAATAGACACATTCATAGAATAAAAGAGTAAAATGATAATTGCCAGGGGTTGAGGGAGGGGAAATTGGGAGTTACTAATCAAAGGGCATGAAGTAGCAATTAAGCAAGATGATGAAGCTCTATAGATTTGCTTATAACACGATACTTAAAGTGAACAGTCCTGTATTGTGCCCTTAACAATTGAAGAGGGAACTCTCATGTTGAGTGTTCTTACCATGATAAAGTGAGTTTACAAATATGCACAGAATAAAGATAAAGAACCCAAAGTCCAACAATATCTAAGCGACTTTTGGTAGGAAGTGTAGAGCCAGGAAGGAAAATTGCCTTTGCCATGGCTCTAGCTGTCTCTCACTTTGTACTCTCTCCCACTCCTCAGCTTTCACCTGACTTTGCTCAGGGCATTGGACTTATTAGCACAAAGTATAAATACAGCCAGGTGTCACACACCCCAATAGCTTGGGAGGCTGCAGCACGGGGATTGCACGCTTGAGGCCAGCCTTAGCAACTTAGTGAGACTCTGTCTCAAAAAAAAAATAAAAAAGACTGGGGATGTAGCCCAGTGGTAAAGGGCCCCTGGGTTCAATCCTTACTAACACACACACACACACACACACACACACACACACACACACACACAAATATAATGCATTTATATTTTTAGGATACACATGAGACATATTTATACTTAAAAAATCAGTTTTCGTTTATCCAAAATTCAAATTTAACTGGAGGTCCTATGTTTTTATTTGCTGTATCCGACAATCCTATTTCTGGTATCCCATTTGGAAAAATCATTATTTTTGTTTTCTACTACAAAAAAGAGGTAATACTTCTTGTAGTAATAAAAGAGTCATAATTCTTTAAGAATAAAGGATAAAAAAAATTCTTTTAAGAATAAAGAATACTGCCAGCATGGTGGTGCACACCTGTAATCCCAGCCACTTGGGAGACTGAGGCAGGAGGATCTCAAGTTCAAAGCCAGCTTCAGCAACTGAATGAGGCCTGAAGAAACTTAATGAGGCCCTGTCTAAAAATAAAAAAAGGGACGGGGATGTAGCTCAGTGGTTCAGTAGTTAAGCCCCTTTGGCTTAAATTCCCAGTACCAAAAAGTAGAAAGAAAGAAACAAAGGAAGGAAGGAAGGACACAATAGAAAATATGAGAATACTAGGGAAAGCTGCAGGAAGTACTTACACTCCTTTATCTACCATCCCTTTCATGTTGTTAGTCTATAATGGCACTCGCTGCTCTGGGTCTAAAATCATCATCATTTGTGAGCACGCCCTTCAGTTTTTCTAGGAGGTGGGTGGGGTTATTTGGGGCCCATTCCATGTCTCTCTTTGGAGCCTCATTCACTGCCTTCACTAAGAGGCTCAATCTGTTGGAGTTTCCAAGCCAAACTGGGCCACACCTGAGGACTTGGGAAGGGTGCAGTGGGTGGACTGTTTTGGGGGGAGGTCTGCCCTGACCTGAATGGGAAACAGTTCATTCTCAGTATTCCTCATCCTGTATTTGGGAATCCTTCTACTTGGTATTTGTAACCCCCAAAATCATCACTCATGGTCTTTTGTGGTTATTCACAAACAAGCATGAAGAGGCAAAAGCTCTGAGCTGGCAGTGGATGTTCCCAGTGGAGTTCCAACAAGGTGACACTCCCCCTCCCTACTGCTGTCATCCTGTAAACAAGTCTTTTATATATGTATCTCTTTTTTTTTTGTACCATTTGTTAGTGAGCTCACTGTTTAAAATGCCCACCAATGCAGTGCTAAGTGCTGTCTGGTGTTTCTAAACAAGAAGGCAGTGACATGCCTTTCAGAGAAAATACATGTGTTTGATAAGCTTTATTCAGGCATGGGTCACAGTGTTATTGGCTATGAGGCCAATGCAAGTGAGGCAACAATACACATTAAAATAGATGTCTTTAAACAGAAGCATACGTAAAACAAGATTGCATATTGATGTATTGATGAAAGTGTTGAAACCACAGATTTACCAGGACCAAATTTACATTTCCACCAGGTGCAATGGTGCAGTGTTCTTTAATGCAGTGTTTGCAGCAACTTTATAGACTAAAACTGCTGTGAATAATGAGCGTTGACACATATCTCTTAGATATGTCTCATTTGTAGGACTGTGGCCGGCATTTCATCAGGCAGGTATGGGCAACTGGGGGGTCATGAAGCTATGGATTATTAAAAGATGTTTCTCAAAAGAGGGTGGCAAATTAGGAAAGGGGGAGAGGATTTGAGCCCACCCTGGGAATGCAAAAAAAAAAAGTAAATAAATAAAGGGAGAGAGAATGCAAATGGAGTTGCATTGAAGGGGATTCTTTTGAAAAAAATACCAGTGGCAAAATTTTCCTGCTCCTGGCATTCTATTTTCCTTTTAAAACTTAATTTTTATTCCTACTTTTCAATAAGAAACTTTCTGGCAGTAGGTAATGGTACTTATCGTGGGATCAGATATCTTTTTATTTTACTCCTAGAAAATCCAAGCAGGGAAATAGCCCTGGATTGCTCCAGAACTTGACAAGCATAGGGTTAAGAGGTTTCAGGCGCTTTTTATTAATGGAGCCAAGAAAGGGCAGAAAGATCCAATTTATCTATGTTAGTCCCTTTAACCCCACTTTGCCTGTATAACTCAATCATCTGTGTTGCTGGATCTTGTTTCTTCTGGGAATTCTGGGGGGTGTCAGAATTAAATTACCATCACTCAAACATTTTGTACTTGTTGTTTTTGAAAGAAAGCCTTGTCCAAAAGGCCTGTTCTCTCCTGGAGTGAGGCACAGAGATTCTTGGACAAAGCCAGATAGGTAGATTAGAAGATGTTCTCCCATCAAGCCTTCATTTTCTAAAAGTATCTATTACTGGGAAACGGGCCTCTCCAGTTCTGACTGGCGGAGAAGTGGAGAAGTGTTTGTTAACCAGCAGCTCAGTCTTGCAGGGCTCTCCTGCAGAGCACCAGCCAGGAGGATGGTGAGCTGACTTTGCTCTTGTTTTCCTGCTTCTGTCCTTTATCTCCTGAATCCCTGGTTTTCATTCTCTATTTTTTTTCTACTTTCATTTTCAGGAAAAATGACCAAATCAGAGTTTCTGAGAATATAAATTGGTGCCTACAACCACCTTGTACAGGGTATTTGCAATATCAAACAAAATTTCAAAGGTGTATGGCCCTTTAACCCAGCAATGCCACTTCTGGCACAAAGATATAGGTGCAGAAATGCTCATGAAGTGCAAAAACAGAAACAAACAAATCTAGAAGCAACTTACAGTGTCACATGTAAAATCCATTAGAGAGAGAAAAGCACATCTCTATACTGACCTGAAACATCTACAACTTTTTTTTTTTTTTTTTGGTACTGGAGATTGAACCCAGAAGCGCTTTACTGCTGAACTACATTCCCAGCCCTTTTTATTTTTTATTTTGAGACAGAGTCTCACTCAGTTGCTTAGGGCCTCACTAATTTGCTGAGACTGGCCTGGAACTTGCAATCCTCCTGCCTCAGCTCCTGAGTTGCTGGAATTAAAGAAAGGCATGTGTGACCACGGCTGACTCTGCAATTTTCTGTTAAAAAATATATGGCACATTGTAGGAAATGTGTAGTACAGGCCAGTGTGTGAGCTTGTGTGCCTATAAAAGGTATAAAAGAATAATAGCAATGTATTATAACTTATTAATCTTTAAGGCTATTTGTATTGGGTGTGAGAAGCTGAGGACAGGGAGAAGGATGGCTTTTGATTTTTTAAAATGTATGTTTTATTTCAGAAAACATGTTACTTTTGTAATGCTGTAGAAACAAATTTTATGAAATCTGTCCCAAAGTCTTATTTTCCATTCAGGGAGCTTTGAAGCAATGGTCGATATTGAACACTTAACTTTTGAGTCACCCCACATGATTGCCCATCACTAGCACATCCTGCTGCCTATCCATCCATTTAATTGATTCTAGATGGATTTAAGTTGTTACACATCATCTCTGTGCTACCTGTTGTCATAAGTTTATTTATGGAAGATGCTGCCTCGTTATCCATTTTTAGGACTGACTAATTATTTGAAACCCAGGGATACCCTTGTCATCTCTGGCCTAATTCAAACTTCCTCTCCCTGTGTGGTTCCCCTTTCTACCTCATCTCATTGACTCAAAACCAAGACTACCCACAGGTTCTGATCATGATAAACTTAATGGTCACCACCTGTGTCACATTTCAAGTTCTCCTGCTTCCTATGTGTTTAAGCTACCTGATCCACAGCTGCTGGGAAAGCCGAAGAGCTGATTCCCATGGACCTTTTTAAGCTGTAGCCTCACATCTCCTCTCTCCCTCCTGCTCACTCCCCTGATGCTGACTTGAGCTCCCTGTGGCCATCGACTTTCCATCAGACTCTTATCAGCACCCTTAATTCCTCTGGACCTGTGAGTAATACATTTCTTATTTCATGCATTTTGGCTTCACATCCTCATCCTGTCTTGCCTGAAGCACACACCGGAACCCAGCTTTCTGCTCTGTCAGGGTTCTCCTAGACAGTGACTGTCTTGGCTAATGGCTATTCTTGACAGAGACCCTAGGAACAAAACAAACAAACAAGCAAACAAACAAAAACCCAATCCCAACCCTTCTTCTATGGGTTATCTGTGAAGTACCAACCACGGATAGGTGTGGAGAATATTTGGTGGTGGAAAGAGGAGCTGCCAAGAAATGAGGCCCAGTTAAAAATGACTTAATCAGCGTATCCAAGTCAAGGATTCACAAAATGGCCATATATTCACTAAAACTTAATGACCTAACCAATGTGATTGGTTCTTAAGTAAAAATAGTGAGAACTCAGCAGGAAAAGGAAGCAGGACATTAAAGAGTTGCACTGGCCTGAGTCCAGAGGAAGAATTCCAGAAACTGAGTTCCCTCATTTTCATCCATATCGATTAAAATAATGTTTGAAGCCTAGCTGGCATGTTTGTTGAAATGGCATAATTAATTGTATGGTGTGTTAAAAATATGCTCTAATTAATTCAGTTGTTCAATAACCATCTTACCGAGCTCCTACTCGGTGCTAGGCACTGGGCATGATTAAAGTAGGGAATATGATGCACTCGTGCTTGACAAAGCCTTCATCGAAGTATTAAAATGCCTCAGGGCTGAGGAGCTGACTGCTATTGGAGTAGGAAGCACTGATTTTCATAACTATAAAACAACACCATCTGGTGTAATAAAACTCTTCTGTTGCTATGTAAAAGTCTCATTCAGTTTTAGGTGGTCATGTTTTAAAACCTGTAGGCATTAGATGAGTCAATGTGGGGAAAACATCTGGTCAAAGTCTGCAGAGAGAAAAAGAGAAAAGTTTTCATTTCAGACCTCAGGGATAATGTCAAAGAACAATTAGATAAACTTGTTAGCCAGAAAGAATCCATAGGATCTATAAATATCCCTCAAAGAGAAGACAGGAAATAAACAAGGGGAATCAACATACTCACTCTGAGCAATTAAACATGTAATCATCATATAGGTCCACATAGGACTCTCCTGTGGACATGGTGTAAGTAGTATTTACTTGCTAAGAAGCATAGTACTTATCCCAGTTCTTTTATGATTGTCTTTTGGATTAAAACAAGAAAAATTAGTTTTGTGCCTGAATAGGAAACAGCCTATATCTTCCTTCCTACTGACATGTAGTTTCATCACCTGGCCAAAAAGCGGCCACTGCAGTGAGCTGTTAGCATTGTGAGTTCTTCTTGGCCCAATTTTTCTTCTATTTCTTTGAAAACAGAGAGACCACCAAGTTCCATTTGTTCTTATATTGACTTATTTACTAAGAGGAACCCTATTCCAAGCCCTGTGCTGGTTGGTAAAGGTAAAAAGATGTCTGACCAGCAAGGACTCAAAGTCTTGTAGCAGAGGCAGCCACACAAGCCATAAATGACAGAATCATCCTTAATCATCCTCTTTCCTGCATTCCCAGCATCAAGGCCTATTGACTCTATCACTGTGCTCCAGGTCAATTGCTGACACCTCATTCCAGGCCGCTCTCTTCTCCTTTGAATCAGCTCGTCCTCCTGCCTCTGCTTTTGTTCCTTACATTCACTTTTCTTCACAGTAACCAAAGGATCTTTTACAAACCACTCAAATCCTTTCAATTCTTTGCTGTTGAACTTTAAATAACATTGAAAAAGCTTCTTACATGTCTCGGTCTCTTCTAGTCCCTCGGATGCTACTCTAGTTGGCGCTGACATGCTCCCATCACATTGGCCGTCTTTCTCCAGTTTGTTCCTCCCTCGGGGCCTTGGCATCTGATCCTCCTCTGCCTGAGCAACCATCCCATCTCTGCATGGCTTGTGGGCCTCAGCAAAAAATGTTCCCACCTCGAAGAGTCCTTTACCAAGGGCCCTCATTATAGTAAGCCTCTTCCAATCTGCATGTGGCCCTTTATTCCATTCTGTTGCTCCTGGCATTGGTGTCTGGAAAGTTCTATCTCCTCACTACATGTTTATTGTCTGTGTTCTCCATCAAGATTGCAAGGTAGAGGAGAGCAGGGAATGACCAGTCTTGTTTCCCCTCTGTCATGCAGGCATAGCTTGGTATGAACATGTATTTGTGGAATAAATGAATATTATATGTAACGGAAATTTTGATGTATGTTTTCCTAGTCTTCTGAACTGCCCAGATTATTTGTAGATCACTTCTAACACTAATAAGAATCTTGTGGCCATTCAGAGAATTTCCAGAATTAGAAATAATGCTAGAGATTTTTAAAAAATCTCTAAATATTTCAATTATAGTATCTTTATGGTATCTTAACTACAGTACCTTTTCATAATTAGTGCATTATAGTGAGCAATCATTAATATTTTCTAAAATGAATAGTAGAGGGTGTCAGAAAACAATGAATATGAAACTAAGTCCACAAAGTAGGTAAACACAAGAATTAAAAGTCAAGATAGAAGATTCCTGCTAACACACATGTGCCTTTTAATTCTTATTCCATAAGGAATTTTGTTATGGCTATTTGTATATAAGTCAGAAAAGTATTCGTTAAGTTACTCTCAAATAAATGATGTCTGACTTCCATTTATTTTTTTAGGAATGTGACAAAGCAATTTTTTCTGAGCTTAGCTCACAGGTATACTTCCATTTTGTTTAAATGAATGCATGTCATATGTGTTCATGGAGTTCCCTATGACATTTCCCACATGAAATAGTATACACTAATAAAATATATCCTCCTTTTTTTCCACCCTTGATCTCACATCGTTTCCAATCTCTGGTAACTCACTAATCTACTTTCAGGTTGATTCTTTTTAAGCTTCCACACAGGAAAGAGAATATATGGTAGTTGTTTTTTTGTGTATGGCTTATTTCAGTTAACATAGTGCCCTCTCATTCCAATCATTTTGCTGTGAATGACAGGATTTTGCTCTTCTTTTTGGCTACATAATACACCATTTTGTATATTCCACATTGTCTTTATCCATTCATCTATTGATGGGCACCTAGACTGATTCCATATTTAGCTATTGCAAATAATGCCACAATAAACATAGGCAAGCGAGTATCTCTTCGGATGCTGTTTTCATTTTCTTTGGATAAATACTCCGAAGTGGGACAGCTAGATAATATGGAAGTTCTATTTTTGTTTGTGTTTGGTGAAGTCTTCATACTGTTCTCTATAATGACTGTACTATGTTCCCGTTACAGGATGTTAGGGTTCCTTCCACATCTTCATCAGCATGTATTACATTTTTGTTTTAATTAGTCATTCTGACTGAAGTGAGATGGTATCTCATTATAGTTTTGATTTGAAATCCCCTGATAGTTGATGATATTGAGAATTTTTAGAAATATATTTGTTGTCCATTTGTATTTCTTCCTTTGGGAAGTGTCTTCAGATATTTGCCCATTTTTAAATTGGATTACTCAATTTTTTTGGTTATATTTTCTGAGTTTCTTAGTATTTTGGATATTAATCCTCTGTGAGATGAATGTTCGGGCAAATATTTTCTACCACTCTGTACTTGTCTTTTATTCCAGTTGCTTCCTTTGCTGTGGAGAAGCTTTTGAGTAATCCTATTTGTTGATTTTTGAATTTGTCTTCTGTGCTTTGGGATCCTATTTAGAAAATCATCACCTGTATTAATGTCTTGAAGTGTTGCTCTTATGTTTTCTTGTAATTTGAGAGTTCCAGGTCACACATTTGGATCTTTGATCTGTCTTGGGTTATTTTTGTATGGGATGAGAAATAAGAGTCAAGTACAGTCACATGTGGATATCCTGTTTTCCCACCACTATTTATTGAAGAGGCTGTTCTTTCTCCAGTGTATGTTTTTGGTGCCTTTGTTGATAATCAGTTGGCTATAGATGTGTGGATTTGCTTTTGGGTTCTCATTGGTCTAAGTGTTATGCCAGTACCATTGCTGTTTGGGTCATGATGGCTTTGTTGTGTGTCTTGAAATCAGAAATTGTGGTGCCTCTAGCTTTGTTTGTTTTGCCCAAGATTGCTTTGGATATTCAGGGATTTTTGTGCTTCCACATGAAATTTGGATGTTTTTCTAGTTTCTAAAGAATGCCATTGCATTTTGATTGGAATTACACTGAATCTTTAGACCACGTTGGGTAATATAAACATTTTAATAATGCTCTTCCAATTCATGAACATGGGAGGTCTTTCCATCTTTTGGTGTCTTTTTCAAGTTCTTTCATCAATGTTTTGTAGTTTTCATTGTAGAAGTCTTCCACTTTCTTGAAGTGGTATTCCTAGGTATTTTACATTGCAGTTATTTTGAATAGGGTTGCTTTTATAATTCCTTTCTCAGAAAATTTATTATTGATGTTATATAGAAAAGCTACTGATTCCTGTATGTTAATTTTGTACCTTGCTACTTTGCTGAATTTATTTATGAGTTCTAATTATCTTTTTCTGGAATCTTTAGGAATTTTTATATAGGGAATTATATCATCTGAAAATAGAAATAATTTTTCTCACTTGCTATTTGTATGCCTTTTCTTTCTCTTGCTCTGTTGCTTGGGCTAAAACTTCTGGTACTATATTGAATAAAAGTGATGAAGTGAATATGTTATCTTGTTTGTGATCTTTGAGGAAATGTTTTCAGTTTTTCTCCATTCAGTATGATGTTAGGCTATGGGTTTGTCATATTTAGTATTTATCACATTAAATTAAAATTCTTTTATACCTAGTTTGCTCAGAACTTTTATTAGGAAGGAAAATTGAATGCTACCAAATGATTTTCCTGCATCTTTTTAGATGATCATATAATATTTCTCTTTTGTTCTGTTGATGTGGTTTCTTATTCATTTGCATATGTTGGGACATCCTTACATTCCTGGAATGAAATCAACTTGATCATGGTGAACGATCATTTTGAAGTATTGTTTAATTCCATTTGTTCATATTTTGTTGAGAATTTTTACATCTATGTTTATCCAGGCATTAGTCTATAACTTTCATGATGATAATTTTCTTTCTTCCCCTAATGGATGTAGGATTCCTTTGAGCATCTCTTGTAGAGCTGGTCTGGTAGTTATGAATTTTCTCAGGTTTTGCTTGAGGTCAAAGAACTTACTTCATTTTCGATTAATAGTCTTGCTGAGTATACTGTTCTTGGTGGGCAGTGATTTTGTTTTAGAGTTGGAATATATCATTCCATTCCTTTCTGGTTTGTAGAGTTTCTGCTGAAAAAACTGCTGGTAATCTAATGGGGACACCATTTAATATTACCTGCCACTTTTCTCTTGCAGATTTTTAGAACTTTTTCTTTGGGTTTCAGAAGTCTGGCTATATGTGCTATGCTGAAGATCTTTTCTGGTCACATCTGTTTGTGGTCCTATAAACCTCTCTCCTTGGATGTCCATAGCTTTCCCTAAATTAGGGAGATTTTCTATTTCATCAAACAGTTTTTATGCCAATAATTTCTTTCTCCTTGCCTTTGGATATTCTGAAAATGTGGATATTTGTTTGTTTAATAATTTCCTAAAGGTCTTAAATATACTTCATTCTTTCTTTTTTAGAATATTTTAAAATTCCTGCTGCCAAGACCAGATATTCTTTCTCCTGCTTGATCTAGTTGAGGTTTTCAACTCTTATTTCACTTTTTTTTTTTAAAAAAATTTGAAACATGGATTAAATTCAGGTGTGCTTAACCACTGAGCCACATCTCTAACCCATTTTATTTTCTTTTGAGACAAGGTCTCACTAAGTTACTTAGGGCCTCAATTAGTTGCTGAGGCTAGCTTTAAATCTTCAATCCTCCTCCCTCAGAATGTTGAGCTGCTGCAATTCAATTGTATTTTTATTTGATTTATTGAGCTCTTCATTTAAAAGATAGGTTTTGTTCTTTCCAAAATTCTCAATTTGTTGAATTTCTCATTCATGTTCTTCATTTTCCTCCATAATTCATTTAACTATCTCTAGTCTCTTGGATATCATTGAGTTTTTAAATAATGATTATTTAAATTCTTTATTAGACATTTCAACCATATTTTGTTGGCATTGGTTGTGAGAAAGTCATTATGTTCTTTATATTCTCTTTGAGATTACAAGTTATCTCAGTTTTCCATGTTGTGTTCCTGTGTTTAGATTTATTTATCTGGTGAATCAGGTACCAATTACCCTTTTATGGGGTAGACTTCTTAGCAAGTGGCTTTCTTTTGATGGTTTATCTTAAGATTTTGACTTGTTGTGTAGTGTTGACTTTGATTCTAGCTGGGTGTCATAGTGAAGTCTCTCTACAGTTTCTTTGAATGTAACTAATGGCTTTGGGCACAGTGCCTATTGTGGTAGAGTTGGAAAGACCCACTGTCTCTGCATGCCATGCAAGAGTGGTGACACTCTAGCAATTAAGGAAGGTATAGTACAGAGAGTAGGATGCTCACTCTGTGGATATTCCTTCCTGAGAACGGTGGTCCCTATTGAGTTATGGGAGTTTTCTCAGGCACTATTGATAACATCTCTGTAAGGAATTCTGGCACTGGCAGCCCTAGTAGTGGCTAGGGGCTGGAAGCATTTGTTCTTCTCCTAGTCAGTGGTATGGGCTCAGATACTATATGGGAAGAGAAGATGATAGAACTGCAGCACCTGTACTGTGGTGCTCCCACCCAGTCCAGAGCAGTGCATGCTCAGATAGGAGTGGGAACTGTGGTGTTCCTCCCTGCTGCTTGGGAGTACTGCCCACCAGCTTTTGCCAGAGCTGGGCAAAATTGCATTTGTTCCTCATACCCCAGCCAGGCATACTAAGGACATGGCAATAGCTACAGACGTGGATTTGTTAAAGGCCCCCATAGCATGCCTCTGTGGACAGGTTAGAAGTGTGGCCACAGTATTCCTTCCTTAGCCTGTCAGAAACAGGTACTTGAGCATGGGGGAGGGTTAGCTGGAAGCTAGTGGGCAGCAGCCTTCAGTTCTGGCCCTGGGGGGAGTACTAACTGGCCACACCTTTGGTATCAAAGGGCAAATGCCCAGGTTCACAAGTACCTCCATATTTAACACCTGACTCTTATAGTTCAGAGTACCCACTGGGCTGGACCAAGTTGAGTTCACAACACAGCTACTATTCCAGCCAGTGAAGTGGAGCACCTGTGGAATCCCATAGATGAAATGTGCTGGGTTTCTGACCCCTAGTGCAGTCCTAGCTCAGTTCTCAACATGACTCCTGGCTAGAGCACCCTGGATGTTCACTGGGAGATGATGTGAGATCATTTCCCAAAGCAAGGCTACTGTGTAGGTTCTAAGTTACTTCTCAAAGTGGGCTGACACCCTGTGAAGATTGTGAAACTTTCCAGTAGCTGAGATTGCCAGCATCTACATATTGTGCTTACTCTTCTTTTCACCCTTGCCTCTGCAGAGGGGAGAGTTCCAATATCTGGGTTGTGGACTCAGATATGTAGCAGATATGTTCTTTCTGCACAAAAAAGTTTAGTTGGTACACATAGAGTGAAACCACTTCTACCTAGTGTCTGACCCAACCACCTGGAGTAGAGGCAAGTGATTCTGGAAGAAATTGCTAATGACCTCCAACATCTGGCTCTTTACTTCTTGGTAGAGAACTAGTCACATAACGATCACATCACTAGATCTCAATGATGAATCTTTCAGCAGAAGCAATGCTCATCACTTCCAGGGTGAGACACCAGTGCAGGTATGAAATCTTCCTGTATGCTCTCCTTCCCTGTCATTGAGGAGGAAGCCTCTCCTTCCCTGTCATTGTAGAGGAAGTGAAACCATAAGATTGAAACAGCCTGGGGAAGAGTTGTCCTTGATGAATACCTAGACCACGAATGGATGTTGCATGAGTAATAAATAAACTTTTATAGTTATAAGCTCATGGGATTTCTGTTAATTTACTGCCTCGGTGTATTCTGGCCTAAACTGACCTAGTCAAGGACATCCAACTGCAGCTGACCACAAGGGAATTTGCTATCACTGACATGACTTATTTAAAAGCTCTCTCCCACACAGGAGTCCATATTGGATGTCAGCAACTCAACACAGTCAACAATTACATTCTAAATATACTGAGGAAGGATGAATTATATGAGCTGAGTCTAAATGCTCAAAGGTGACACAGTTCTCTGTGAGAGCTGCTCCATTTCTTAGACTTGGAAGGGCTAGGTCTGAGACCAGCTAAGCAGAGAAGTATATGGTGTCCTATGTTACCCTGTATTCTCTTGGTTTGTTGTGATAACCTCCCCACCCAATATCTAGGTAGTGATTCTCAAACCTTTCCCTTTACATGCCTCTAGCATCAATATAGACAAAACAATTGAGTGCATAGCTTGTCAGAAACTTCTATTTTCTTTGACCAATTATGTTAACATTTATTATAGCATGCAAATCTGTGAAATGTTTCATGTTTTCTCTACCTCTGGTGAGGTCTTTTCAGGCCACCCTAATTAAAGTGGTAGCCCCTTACTATGCCATAACCCCTCATTTTCCTTTCCTGCTTGAGTTTTTCCTTAGCCCTTGTCATCTTCTAACATATGACATATTTTCCTTAATTGTTATGTTATTGTTTGCTCTTCCACTAGAATACATATCCCACAAGGGCAGAAATTATTGCCTACTTTTTTTTGATAGTTTTGGGGATCAAACCCAGGGCCCCTTACATACTGAAAAAGCACTGTATCACTGAACTACATCCCCAGCCCTTTATTTTTTTAAATTTTATTGTATTTTTAAAAGTTATATATGACATTAGAATTCATTTTGGTATAATTATTCTAGTTAGGATCCCATTTTTATGAATGCACTTGATGGTAGGATTCATTATGGTATTTATATAGGTACATAGGAGAGTTATGCCAGATTCATTCCACTGTCTTTCCTTTTCCTATCCCCATTCCCTTCCCTTCATTCCTATTTGTCTAATCTATTGAATATTTAATTTTCCTATCTTTCCCCTTATTGTGGGTTAGCTTCTACATATCAGTGAAAGCATTTAACCTTTGGCTTTTGGGGACTAGCTTATTTCACTTAGTTTGATAGTCTTTAGATCCATCCATTTATTTGTAAATGTCATAAAGTCATCATTCTTTATGGCTAAGTAATACTCCATTGTGTATATATCCCACATTTTCTTTATTCATCCATCTGTTGAAGGGCACCTAGGTTGGTTCCACAGCTTATCTATTGTGAATTGAGATGCTATAATCATTGATATTATACTATTTAAAATCAGCATACTAGAGTGGTTGTGTCACTCTAGTATGCTGATTTTAAGTCCTTTGGATATATACCAAATAGTTATATAGCTGGTCCCTAGCCCTTTCTAAATCTTATTTTGAGATAGGGACTCACCAAGTTGCCTGGGCTGGACTTAAACTTATAATTCTTCTGCCTCAGTGTTTGTTTTAGTGAGCTTTTTTGTTGTGGTGACCAAAAGACCTGTCAATAACAATATAGAGGAGAAAAAGTTTATTTGGGGGTCATGGTTTCAGAGGTTCCATGATAAACTGACTCCATAGCTCTGGGGTCGAGGTGAGGCAAAGCATCATTGCAGTATGGTGGAGGAGAATTTGTTTGGAATACGGTAAGAAGGAAGCAGAGAGACCTCCACTCACCAGGGAAAAAATATAAACCCCGAAGTTATGCTCCCAGTGATCCACTTCCTCCGGCCACTCCCCACCTGCCTATAGTTACTGCCCAGTTAATCCGTATCAGTAGATGAATGCACTGATTAGTTAGAGCTCCCATAACCCAATCATTTCACTTCTAAATTTTCTTGCATTATCTTACACAAGAGCTTTTGGAGGCACCTCTAAACCCCAACAGTGTCCTAAGTACTGACTCTGTGCTGGGCCTGGTTTGTTATCTACTTTTTCATTGCTGATTTTTGGGGCCTTGAAGAGTTTCTAGCACATGGTAGGTTTGTTGACTATTGTTCTTTGTACCAGATGGAGAATTTATAATTTAGCAGATTTTTATTGTATGGGTGGGTGAAGTTGAGGTGTGTGTGTGAGGGGGGGGGGGTAAGGCAGATGGCCCAGCAGGGCAGATTCTCCAAAAAGCAGAAGCTGGTGACAGACAGGCTTGTAGTTGTTAGGGACTGAGTACAGAGGATGCATATGTCTCAGAAGGAGCCAAAGAAGAGACGGGTACCTTGAAAAAGGGGTAGAGAAGGACAAGCAATGCCCTCTGGACTCAAATTCAATTTCATTGAGATCCTATTGCTCTCTTTTATAGTATCCAATAATTTTTCCTTCATTATACTTATAGTTGGAATCCAGCCAGGGATGACTCATTTACTCCCAAATTACACTAATATCTCTAGAGTAGGGATTGGGATTGATGTTGGATATCTAAGTTGAGCAAGGTCCTAGGTTTTCCACTTAGAAGCTGCATGACTTTGATTTTTCTCACTTGTACCCAGGGAGGCTGACTTCTATGGGCTGCCTTACTTAGCTCCCTTGTCATTGGGTTCCTATTAGGATCATTCAATGAGAGGCACCAGCAAGATATCAGAGGTTAGGAGGACACCGTGGTTGGATATGGGGTATTTAACTCTGATGCACCTATTACCCTGTTTCTGGAAACAGCAATAATAATGCTTTGGGTGACTATGTTTTAATCACAAACTGTGCTAAATACTTTAGTTAATTAATCCTCATAAAGACCTTAAGGATGATTGCTAGTCATAAATTCTGACAAAGTGTCCTGCTCAAGGTCAGTCTCAACCAGGCAGAGTTGGAACTGAGCTCAGGCCTAACTCTTGTCTCTCTGTGCCCAAAGCCTGATATCTCTAGTCCTGGCTGGGGCTGGATGAGGGCAGCTTCCTTGGCTTCCTTCCAAGGGGAAGCTCAGCTTTCTTAGCGGTGTATGTACAAGAATATAACACTTCTTTTCCTTTCTCCCAAGCCTCCTTATCATCCTGTCACACAGGAGGCAAACGGAGTCCCTCCTCGATCCCTCCTCGGTTGCCTAATGAGTTTGTAAGCCAGTGAAAGGGGCAATGCTGAGTGTTGGGGTGGGTGTGTTTGATTAAGCTGTGGGGACTTCAAAGTAAGGTCAGGGGTCTGTGGAATCCATCAAAGGCAGCTTCTTGCCAGGAGCCACACAGAAGGATGACAGAATGGGAGGGAGTCCTGCAGAGAAGGCGGGCTGGAGTGGAGCAAGGGAGAGGGCCTGAAGAGGCTGGGGAGGGGGTGGAGCACAATAAAGGCATCAGCAGGAGTGAGGCCTTTGCATCCCACATGAATGATGGGGTTTCTAATAATAAGCTTGGAGAGAGAGGGGGCCCCACAGAACCGGAGAGGCAGAAGGAATGGATCGGAGTGCCCACGCCAAGGACACTGCCAGAGAGCTTGGCTGCAAAGCCCCTGAGGAAAAGGGAGTACAAATTGGCTTTCTCATTTAGCTGAAATATTTGGAATAAATAAACAGATTTCTCTGGAGGCCATTTGATGACATTTGGAGTCATCTTTCATCAGGACTGGGAGAGGGACAACACGTGGGCCCCTGAAGGATAACTGTTTTGCAAATACTTCAATAGGACTATTTGATCACTTACAGGAAAGACAACTGAAGTTTTCCCTTGATCCCACCCTCAAAGAAAGAAAACACTCCATGTATATGTTAGCTCTTAAAAAAAGAAAAAGAAACCCCAGCGTTTTCTTGCTAACTAAGAGAGAAAGAGGACAGCTGATACATTGCTGCCTCACTAGGAATCTCTAAGCAGAGAGCTGGGAGCCTTGACATAACCTTCAGGTATTCAGTGAGGTGGTTCTTTCTCCCCAGGACATCTTCTAAAGATAGGCTTTGATAGTGCCTTCAGTCCACACTGAATAAACACCTGTAATATTTTTGCCTGTTGAACCCCTGTGAGCTGGGAAGGCTCCTTTCTTCTTGGGAGCCAGATATCACTGGCTTCTGGTTCAGCAAGAGGGATTTTGTTCTTCTGATGTTTTGGGGGTTTTCCATAGTTCAAGGGTGTTTTTGTCAGCCTGTGTATCCATCCGTGCTTCACAGAAGGTTAAGGTGTAAAACTAGGAACTTTTCTTGATTCCGCAGGAAGACTCACTCCACAGAGTACATGGTGTATGGAGGAAAATCCGCTGGAACTTTGGAGCTTGGGGAAGGGATTTTCCTAGAGCAGATATAGATGGACTTCAGATGTCTGTTGGGCATCTTCTAGATTGCAGTCCTTCAGGTACCCCGCTCACAGGATTTTCTGCTGATCACCTCTGTCGCCTGACAAATGGCTCCCACCAGGGAGTCAGCCAGCGGGGCAGCTTTCCTTGCTTTCCACATTTTCTGTTGCTTTATTTTTTACACCCTGCATTTATAGCACCATCACCACCACCTTTAAGTTACCATTCTTTCTTAGTAGAAAGATCTTTCTTGTTTAAAACCGTTTAATGATCCCTTTTGATGCCTGAGGTGAGAAATGCCCTTAGAGTTTCAGCTTCCTTTCAGGCGACTTTCTTTTGTGAACTGAATTGGTGGCCATTCCAAATTAAAACCTTGAAGCCCTGATCCTTTGATGTTGTGTAGAGGTGAGGGTTTTGATGAGGTCCTGAGGGTGAGGCCCTTGTGATAGGATTAGTACCCTTATAAAAAGAGGCGCCATGTGAAGGCAGGGAGAAGGCAGCCATCTTCAAGCCAGGAGGAGGACCCTCACTCTAACCTGACCATGCTGGCATCCTGATCCTGGCCTTCCAGACTCAAGAACTTTGAGAAAATAAATATCTGTTTGTTAAGCCACCCAGTCTGCACTATTATTTATGTCAAACACAATAGAAAACTATCTATGTTTTCTGTGGTATTATTTATGGCAGATAATTCTTTTTTTCTTTTTCTTTTTTATTTTTTTAAGAAAAGGACATTTCTTCTCCACCAGCTACCCAAAGGAATATTATTATCATCTATCAGGATGAATTTTGTTTTTCTATTCATCTCCACCCCCATCTATGAGTGCCAAAAAAAAAAGTCTTCTAAGTCCTCCTGTCAGTATCACATATTATCATGAAAAATCTGCAACATTCAGGGACAATGAATGATTCCTAGTTGTGCTCTTAACTGATTGCCACCTTCCCTAGATGACTGATTTTTTTTTCTAGTTTATCTGCTGGTCAAGTTCAGTGGTTGGAATGAATAATTTATAAACTAAGTTCCTGTTCTTCAATACCTGATTTGATGATTTACAGAGTGGCAATCTGCATTCAATCCTTGAACAATAGGAAATCCTTGCTTATAGACAGTAGAAAGGCTGAGCATATAAACTGCTGGCAGCTTTTCTTGGGTGTTTACCTATGAATCCAGAAAGATGATTCTGGATGGATGTTTTTTAGTTTACCCCACTTGAATTTCACTTAACATTTAAGATCAGGATTGAAGTATAAAAGACAGTGATGAGTGGTTACAGTTTCATAGCCCACCTCAGGACCTATCTGTGCATTTTTGTGCAGGGATTAGAGTGAAATAGTTGAGATGACTTTCAAGGTCTTCCATTAGTCTGAATTATTTTTTAGGGGAAGGTAAAATTTCTACCCTGCATCATTAAAATTCCTCATCATTCTCTAAATATTTATGAAACCCTTAATAATATCTCCTATTACTCTCAGTAACATGATCATTTATCTAAAAAAAAGTGTTCTTTGAATAATCTAAGGATCTTGATAAAATAAATGTCCTAAATCCCTTTTTAATTAAGGAAGACTCAGAAATCCATTGCACCCTGCCCTAAAGCACTCTTCCTTCTTGGCATTTGCTTCTGCTCTATGAATCCAGAGGAATGTAAGAATCCAGGGACAGACTGTTTGGTTTTATCTAGGTCAGGCCTAAAAGACTTCTCATGGGAAGCATGGATTTCCTGTCTTAAGCATGGATTTTATGATCACCAACTCTGAATTTGTAAAAGAGAAAGCTTTGGGGGCTGTAACCAGGAGGCTCACAAACCCAGCTGGACAATCCTTTTAGGGACAAAAATATAGGATCTTGAGTTAGGACATGAGAGTCCAGGCCTTGGCTGTGTGCTTGGGCACAGTTTTCTGCTGTTCATGGGGAGACTGAATGTAAAGTGGTTTCCTTTTCCCATCTTTTCCTATAGGTTACCTGTGGTAGCATATCTCATTTGAGGTCTTCGAGGGAGCTCTATGTGGTTTCTGTCTTCCATGATTAAGCTCTGAACCAAGTGAAAAGTAAGGCAAAAATGAGTCAGTAAGCTTTTACTGACAGTGGCCAGGTTGATGGATGTAGCTTGGTTTAAGCCTCAATTAGTGTGCTAGCTCCTGACTCCCCCCATCTCCAAGGAGTTCCATCTTGGAACAACAGCTCTGAGGGAATGCACAGGCAGATGCTGTTTCCCATGGCTGGATAGAGAGGAAGATGAAAAGACCAGATCCCACATGCTCAGAACTTTCAGTACCTTATTTCCACCACATTAAAAATATAAGTTACCTACCAGTTAATTCATCTCTGTCATGAGAGAAAAGGTGGGACGTAGACTTGGAGAATTTAAAGAAAGCCATTCTTTATAGGGGTCAAGGGAAAGCCATTTCCTTCTAACATTGGTGAACATGCTCTGAAAAAAAAATAAAAACTTTGTCTTGATTAGTAAGAAGAAATAACTGATATGATAATAACTAACATTTTTTCAATATTTACATGTAACAGTATTCAAGCTGGGGATATACTTCAGTGATAGAGTGCTTGCCTGGATGTGTAAAGCCCTGGATTAATTTCCAGCATTGGAAAAAAAAAATTCAGTGTTTACCTTTGCCGAATACCCCAGTAGACTCTTCAAAAGTATAATCCCATTTAACCCTCTCACTTGCCTTATGAGGAGTTGTTCTTCATATTTGGTAAGAAGTCTGAGGCACAAAAACGTTATGTATCTTTCCCTGGGTCACAGCTAGTATATTAGCTATCCATTATTATATAATAACTCTAAAACTTTGTAGCTGAAAGCACCAACTTATCTTTTCTTGTGAATGTGTACTTCAGGCTCCAAGGGGTGGAACCACTCAATTGAGGTTGGATGACCCAAGATGGCTCCCCTCCCATGGCTTCTGCCTCATTTGGGATAGCAGGAAGAACTGGGATCTGGTTAAAACTCTCTTTTTTATTTCATTCTTCAGAGCCTCTGTCTCTTCACCTGGCCTTATTCTCCAGCAAGGTAGTTTGGCCTCTTTATATTGGATTAGGCTTCAGGAGGGGCAACATAGAAACTGATAGTTCTGAAGGCCTAGGCCCCAAAGTCACATCACATCACTTCCACTACATTCTTTTGGTCAAAGCAAGGCAAAGGTCAGCACAGATTCAGGAAGAAAGGAAATAGTCTTCACTTCCTCAAGAAAGTTGTGATACACATGTTCAGAGAAGGAAGCAGTTGTTGGTGAGTGTCTCTGCAGATAGTCATCCATGCTCATAAGTGGAAGACTGGCACATGAAAGCAGTCTGACTCTAGAACCATTGACCCCAGGGCTCTGCTGCCTTCTTGAAAAACAATTTGGATCAATAACAAGCTGAATAATCTACCTTCCTCTGAATCCATGTTTCTATTTTTAAAACTACTTTTGAGAGAGATTGCCATAAAAAAATGTTCTATCAAATAAGTTTGGAAATTACTGTACACTGTTAATTACTTTTTAGAAATATCCACATGTGAGTGTTTTAATGGCCTTAAGAAGAAGCCTATATAACTTTTCAAACAAATTTGATGACTATTAAAATATCAAAACATTTAACTTTCTATGAAAGCCCAGTTTTAACTAAGGTTAAAGTATAAACTACTGAATGCTAAGGAAAATCCGACAAGAAAATCCAACTTCCTCATTCATAATTCCTGATACAAACTATGATTTTCTCTCCCTACTTAGCCCTCTGGTGCACAGTCTGGCTGGGCACAAATAACCGAGCTGCCACAAAGCCTTGTAGACTCAAACAGCAACTCTTTGTTCCCCAACTCTCACTGGCACTGCACGCACCACACGGGAACACACTCCCTCCACCGGGCTCTGTCCATTCTCTCCGAACCCCCTCGAGAACTGCGGGGAACTCCAAAGTAGCAGGCGCCCGAGGCAGCAAGAGGCAGCAAGAGCTGCCCTATTGCCCGACAGTAAAGGTCAAATATACAAGTCAATCAATCCAGCATCACAGCAATTTTGTGAGGGCCTTGATTTGCTGATGGGGGAAGGGACAACTGTTTGTGTTCTTTTCTTCATTTTTGCCCAAGATTCAGGGTCCAAAGCAGGAGCATCCAATTGGCTTAGCTTGGGTCCCTTGGCCTCTATAGGTGAGGGAGAGTGGAGACCCTAGTTGGATTCCATCACACTATAGACAATCCCTCATTTAGAATGATTCAACTTAGAATTTTTTGATTTTATAATGGTGTGAGAATCATATGCGCTCAGTAGAAACTGTATTTTGATCTTTTTCTGGACTAGCAATATGTCAAATCATCCTCTCTTGGAATGTTGAGCAAGCCACTGCTCCCTCAGCCACTTGATCATGAGGTGCAACAGCCAGTACTCCACAGGTGCTGGGTTGCTAAGTCAGCTTGTTTATTAGGCTAGGTGTGTTAAATATATTTTGATTTACAGCAGTTTTAACCTACAGTGTGTTTATTGGAATATAATCTCATCATTAAGTGGAGGAACATCTCTATATATTTAAGGAATAATATCAATAATAGAAATTAGTTTTGTTTTAGGAAGAAGAAATACATAATAAGGTCTCCAATATGAATGAAAACCCATTACACCTTCCTTATCTATATGATCTTGTCCTGGGTTTGTATATAGGATCTTTAGAGTCTGTCATTAACCTACATTTCTTCACTCATTTGTTACTTTTCTGAAACTTCTGCTCTTGGCAGTCCTTAGACTTTGCATGACATTCCATGCCTCTATACTGAGGTTTAAGCTGCCTAAAAAAATCTCTCTCATTCCTGCCTTTTATCTTCATACCCGAGAAACTCTTATTTACCCTTCAAGGTCTGACTCCTATTTTACTTTTATTATAATGCAAGTCAGAATTAAACAGTCCCTTTCCTTGTATTTCAGTGCAAAAGTGCATGCTTATACATGTCTATGTCATAATATTACTATGTTGTGATGTCATCATGACAAGAGCAGAAACTATGCATGACTTATATTTCTGTTCATTGGAGAAGTATGATAGCAATTCAGCATGTTTTGCTTTTGTTTTTGCTGAAACTTCATGTTAAGACTGTTGATGTGTGAAGAGTACTTAACTGGAAGTCGGAGAACTAATTCTTAAGTCAATAGAGCCACTTAATAATATGTAAATACATATATAAATATATATAATATGAAATAAGTTCAGCAACACACTCAGCTAAATGTAAATGTTCTCTTTGCTAAAGGAAAAAGAAAGAATGATGAGAGGCTAAACATTCTCTGTCATATTAGAGTACTTGGTTCATGATTTTATAAGGAGGCACTAAATTAATACTATATATATATATACATATATATGCATACATATATGCATATATATATATGAAATAAGGATGTTATATTAAATTAGTGATTTATAAAAAACATTAGCATCTTAAGATAGAAATTGTGTTCTTTCCCTCATTTAAGAAATCTCGAGACATGCAGTCCAGGTCTGCTATGGTGTCACTACAGAGTCATCAGGAATATCGGTTCATTCAGCTGATGTTCCACCCTGCTTGGGATGTTGCCTCATAGTCCAGAGATGGTTGCTTGAATTATTTTAGCCTCCATGGATGCAGGGAGAGGCTAGAGAGGAGTGAAAGAAAACACATACAATCTCCTTAAATTTTCTAGACATTTTCATATCACACTTAACATCTCACTGGCCAAAACAGTCACATGGACAAGCCTGGCTGCAAAGTCAGATAAGAAATGTGTTTTTAGGTAACTAAACAGCTAAATGTAAAAGTTCCCTTTGCTAAAGGTGCAAGAGAGAAAGAATGATGAGAGATTAAGCATTCTCTGCTGTATTAGACTACTTTGGTTCATGATTAGAGAAGGTATCTTAGAAGAGATTAAAACTGAGCCTAAATATGAAAGACAATAAGGATTCATAGCCAAAAAGCTATGGGAAGGATATCCTATGAAGAGGAAAGGGCAAAGCAATTGTGCAGAATTGGCAGGATAGAGACCATTCTACATAATGACCAATTCTTCCCCAGATCCTATGTCATTTCCCTTTTCTGAGCATTGTGGAAGACTATTCCTACCAGCCTTTTTTGTAATTGGTTGAGGTCTGTGTCTGAGTTCTGGTCAATGGTCCTTGTTCCATACTTAGACCTTAGCAGTCCCCTCCCCCCATCCTTTTACATGGCAATCATGAATGCCATGCATTAAACATGATGATGTCCTAAAACGGAAGGACACTGGGTCTTTGAGTCACTTCTTAGGGGACGGTATATCAGATTCTGATGTGAAAGAATTATAATTTTATCAGAATCGATACTTTGAGGTAGTTTTTTACTTCAGCATACACTGTCTTGTTTTGGGTAATATAAGTGTGTTTGGAGAATACATAAAAATCAAGTATGACTTGAACACAGTAAGCAAAGTATAAAGTGGGGGTGCTATGAGATGAAATTGGAGCAAAAGGCAAGCATGAAAGCAAAGAGACTAGATAATGAGGTTATTACCATAATCTGGTGTAGGGATGATGATCCCAGTAAAGTGAAGGCAATTGACATGGAGAGAAGCAAACTACTCTAAATATATTTTGGAGCAAGCAACATTTTTATCCAAAAGAAGATAAAAGAAAGTTTGGTTGACAAAGAGGTAGGAAATCTGTATCCAAACACATTTGCATCTCCTCTATTTGTAGCATCAAGAGTTATCTACAGACCCCTTAGAGTCAAAGGCATAAGGTTTTAAAATCACTGGGATCAATGACATGAAAATACTTTCATTTGTAACATCCTGTAATTTTACTAGTTTCATATGTACATGGTATATGGCCTGGCCTACTTTAAGTCTGGTCTTCTGGATATTAAATATTACTTGGGGGGGATAAAAAAATTTAATTACTGAACTGAACTTCACAAACTATTGAGTAACACCAATTAGATACCTCATTAAGAACACATTTTAAAGATGTTTCTTTTTCCTAATGAATACATGTTCCTAACAGAAAAATCCCAAAACAAAACCAAAAGTCAATCATGGTTTCACAACTCCAAAATAAATGATTGAGATTCTGGTTTCATCCAGGTGAAAATGGAAGTCCTAAGGATGGCTGTGGAGTGGGCTCTCTTGAGTTGGGGATAGAATGGACTGGGTGCAGTGGAGCAGAGCTTGCAGTCAGAAGGAAGAGCATGTAGAGTGGAGGTAGGGTCTACTTGAATCTCCAAGGTCTCTGATCCAGGTTTAAGCTCAGCCATGGCCTCAGGCTCTGGATACTCCTCTCCGGCCCCAAATACTTCTCCTGAGGAAAGAACAGGCTGCAGAATCTTGGTTTTTCCAGACAAAATTGTAGAACTGGAACTAAAAGGAGCTAAGTGTTGGTTCAGTTCAATTCTTTCCCTTTCCAGAGGAGGCCCATTGAGCTGTTTCTTTCTTTGGTAGGACAATTGCTGTGTTTTATATTTTTCCTGGACTATCCAGTAGGTCAGTAGAGGCAGCATGGCATGGAGAATTGAGAAGATAAACTAACTTCTGAAACAAGAAAAATCCCAGCTGTGTAACTTACTAGCTAGGTGTTTGAGGGCAAGGCACATAACATTTTTTTTTTAATTTTAAATTTTACTTTATTGGTTCTTTTTAGTTATACATAACAGTAGAATTCATTTTGATAAAGCTATACAAGCATAGGGTATAGCTTATTCTTATGTGCTTAAATCCCTTTTCTTTAAAACAGGCATAGTAATAATCTCTGCCTCATCAGAGAGGAGGAGTAAGGTATTCTAGGTAAAGAACTTAGAACAGTGCCTGGTATACAAAAACACTTCAGTAAAGGATAGGTTTTATCATTATTTAGCAGGAGATTTGGGACTAGCTCTGCAGTTTCCTGGACCCTTGATTTAGATGTTTACCACCAACCTCTTCTTCCTAACCATCTAGTACCCAGTTGCTTGCATCCTAGCCACTACATGGCAACCATAGTCAGATTTTAAAAATAGGAACTCAATATTGATGTTCCTTCAGTCTTGGGGCTGTTGCTTCTCTCTATCTAGAACACTCCTTCCTTTCTATCCCCTTTTGTCTTCTAACTTCTATTCATCCTGTGGGACCCAGCTTAGGCGTTACCCTTAGGTATGGGTAAAATGTAAGCCCAAAGGGAACTTCCTTTGATTCCCCCATTCTATCAGTTAACCTCTATACTATGTGCTTCTGTAATTTTTCTTTGTACCAGGGATTGAACCCAGGGCACTTTACCACTGAGCCACATCTCTTGCCCTATTTTGTATTTTATTTTGAGACAGGGTCTCACTAAGTTGCTTAGTGCCTCAAGTTTGCTAAGTCTGGCTTTGAGCTCATGATTCTTCTGTTTCAGCCTCCCAGGCCGCAGGATTACAGATGTGCACCACCACACCTAGTGCCTTTTTTTTTTGAAACAGGTTATCACTAAGTTATTTAGGGCCTTGCTAATATCTCCTTTCTCTGTGTGTGTGTGTCTATATCTCTGTCTTCTCTCATAAAGAACTCTGAAAAACTCTTTTCTTTCTTTTCCTATTAATTATTTATTTTTGGTACTGGGGATTGAAACCTGTGGTGTTTTACCTCTGAATCACATCCTTAACTACCACCCCGTTTTGGGGGGAAGCGGGTACGGTCTCACTAAGTTACTTAGGGCCTTGCAAAGTTGCTGAGGCTGGCCCAGAACCTGTGATCCTCCTGCCTTAGCCTCCCTAGTCATTGGGATTATAAGCATGCAACATTACACCTAGCCTGACACGTTTAATAATTTTCATTTTTGCTAGTCTGTAAGCTCCATGAAGGTGTTATTATTATTATTTTATCATTTAATTCCTGTGTCTAGATTTCTATGCATTTGTAGACTATCAGATATCTGTGATGTTTAATAGATATCTATGTAAAATAAATGGATAAAAGAAAAAACAATAAAACATTTAGTGACATAGCATTGCATATATATGGAGTCATACTTAAACAAGACTTTTCTCTTGATTTTCCTCTTCTTTAGGTTTAAGAAGAGGGTGCATTTATAAATTTTAGTAAGTGTTTTTTGGAATCACTACCTTTGGACTCTGTGGTTGTTAGGCAAAACTCAGTGAGTATGAGACATCACTTGATAGCACACATGACAATTCCAATTCCTGCCATTCCCATACAAGCTCCTCCTGCTCTTCTGGAACCTCGTCTCTTTCCTAGACTCTTCCTTTCCATTCAGAGTCAGCATTCCACCCCATCCCCACACTACTACTGCATGTGTTAGTGTCCTATTGTTTTTGTAACAGAACTTTAATGGATTAAAACAACACGAATCTGTTTTCTTATATTTCTAGAGGGCAGACATCAGGAATGGGTCTGACTTTCAGAACCAAAGTCAAGGTGTCAGCAGAGTTGTCTTCCTTCTGGCAGCTCCTAGGGAGAATCTATCTCTTGCCCTTTCCAGCTTCTTGAGATTGCCAGCATTCCTTGGCTCTGGGTCCTATCTCTCCAATCTCTGCTTCTGTTTATTTATCTCCTTCTCAACTATGACCCTCTGATCTCCCTCTTACAGGGACCCTTGTAATTATATCAGGCCCCTCAGAGAGTCCTGAATAATCTCTCCATCTAAAGATCCTTCAGGTAATTGCATTTTCAAGACACTTTTGCCATATATAGTAATATTTCTAGGTTCTGCAATTAGGTTGTGGACATATTAGGGACAATACTCTACCTACCATACTTCATTCTTCAGATGGAAAGTAGATTTAAAAGTGTTCTTTCACCAAATGACTCCTGTAGAAACCTTACAAATTATCCAGCTCGATTCTTTCTACCACAAGTAAGAAGACAGGCTTGTCTAGAGGAGATGCAGTTTGTCCAAGTTCACAGGGAGACTGGGCAGTCAATGAGATCCCTGATTCCAGGGCAGAGCTGTTTTACTGTATGACATTATCCTAGGAGTGAGGGAACTCAGAAGGTTAAGTTCATATGCAAGTACCAGCAATACCCAACACCTCAGTGAGTTTGCATTTCACAAGGTATAGGTGGCAAATTCTTCCAACAAGAAGGATGAGTTTCTGGAAGCAGAAGGTACAGAATCAGAAGTTTTCCATATCTCAGGCTACTGGAATGAAATTGATTTTACACCAAGGTTCTGTTCCATATTTATGTCTTATTCTAAGCTGGTGTTTTAAAAATTTTTTATGTGTTGACAACTTGATTAGAATCTTGTTTGTATTTGAATCTGCTCCATTTGACACTTGTCCTTTTACATTTTAAGGCATATGTTGCTCTTGTTTTGGGGTTATTCATTGTCATCTGTAACAGAGCATCCCTAGTGGGCTGTCCTTGGCATAGGCCCATGACCTTGGGCCCAGTCAGGTAAGGCCTGCAGCATAGGATTACTTTGGTTGCAGGCACATAGAGGAGGCTACTCTCTGTAGGGAAGCATAGTCCCTGCTGAGCACCCCGAGGTCTCTGACTGATCCAGCCCAGTACAGTTATAGGAAATACAGGGCAGAGAAGGGAACTGACCAGGCACTCAGTTTATTTGTATGCAAGTTAAGTATATGAGTTGGTTGGTTGTTTTGTGCCAATCTTTTGATAAATTGCAGTGACTGGAAAGGATCTGTGTCCACTACTACACATGGGATAGTAATGCTGACTTCAAATCATATATGGTCTTAATAAAGGTTCCCTGCCTCCCATAAGTGGCACACAAAGAGTAGAAACTAGAAATAAATAAGGCCTTAGCACTTTTTAAAAAATATCTTGAGAGAGCTTTTAGTTGGTTGCATGCTTGTAGAATTACCAAGCATGAGCTATTGGGCTAAAGAAAGTGAGGATTTTTTTTTTAATTGTAGATGGACACAATACCTTTATTTTTATACAGTGCCATACCAGTGCCTTGCACATGCCAGGGAAGCGCTCCAACTGTGAGCCACACTTCTAGCCCCAGATTTTTTCTTTTAAAATATGTTCAGAAAGTGTTATCTTTAGCCATTTAGAAACATGGACAGATTCTCTTAACATCTGTTTACCTTAGAAACTTTAAAAAATTTTTAGTTCATCAATACCAGCATTCCAATTCTTTTAGTATAATCATTTAGTATGAGTTCATGCGGTGATTGTTGAAATCAAACAATGTTGAACTTTCCCCAGATTTCACCAAAAAGTGAAGCTGATGTAGAAAAATACATTTTTCTCCCAATACATATTTCAAAATCTTTTTTATCTCATACTACTTCTTTAATATCATACATGTTATTATCTACTTTGGTTTTAGATTTTTAATGTGGATAGGCTGGCTTTTTTCATATTTCATGTATACTATAGAGAGTTTTATGATTTTCAACTCCCTTATTTCTTGGACAGAAGTTAGAATTTAATTTGAGAGCCCTAACCCAGGCTTTCTGATAATCAGAAACATTGGGAGCAAGATGTAAAATATCATATTGGAAATGCCAGTGGCCAAGATGATTTTTAATAATGAGTTATGTGAAAAATTGTTATTCTTATTTTTTTTGGTCTGTGAGAAACACTAATGGATTTAGAACTCTTGCTTTATATGAATTCAGGTTTTATATTAAAAATTTAAGGCATTTGCTAATATTGCAGTGTTATTTGGTCAGTTTACAAATGTAATGGATAATAAGGGAAAGAGAAATGAGCAGGTAAAAAAGAGGGTACTTGTGGAGCTAATGGCATCAGCAGGAAGAATGGAGAAGTAGCATATGCAACCAGGAAAAACGTTCTGGGAAATCACATCATCCAGCTAGTCCACTGAGGACCGCATTGGCACTTCCACTGAGCATGAGACACTACGGCTGGCCCTGCCTACATGCAGCACACTGGATACTGGGTACTGGCCCTGCTGCCAAGAGCACCCCATGAACCTAGTCATTCTGTGGCCATGTTTGTTTGGCCTTAGTATTTTTCAATTTAAAGACTGGGATGTGTATGTCTGACTAACAGAGTCTAAGATGTGTGTCTTTACCTTATTTGCAAGACAGTCTGGGACAAGTCGTGTCAGAGAATTTTAGCTTCTATAGCAGGAGATGGATCTGCTTCATACCAGAAGTGGGGATTCTCTAAGGAATGGAAGAGAAATCTGAATCTGGCCGAATATAAACATCATGTCCACTCTTCTTTCCAAAGTGCTGAAATTTCACATGCCTCTTAAGTCTGGTGACAGGTGGGACTTTATCCTAATGATCCAGATGGGGAAGTACGGGGTATACAATTCAATCCATAATTCAATACTTCAAACTCTCAGACTTTTTGTTGGATATTTTCACTCTGAAGTTAACATTTTTTGATGTATTCTTTTCCCCCTCTCAATGCTGTCCCATCTTCTACTTTATTACTACAGAATTCGTACTTTGACATTGATTGCTGGATGTTCTGGTAAAGAGAACTGCTGTTCATCCTGAGGGTTAGCAGCAAAATGAATGTGACATAGTTGCAAATATGCTACTTTTACTAGAAAGTGCTTTTAAAAGTGCTTTATTTTCTTGAAAATGAAGGAGATGGGTATTTAAGAATGCCTTTCCTTCCAATCACAATGTTTCTTTAACATTTTATTTTAAATGGTTGGTGAAATCAGTTTTAGAAGTAAAAACCCTTAAAATGAACAAAGCAAGTTATTGAATATGAAAAAAGTTTTGTTTCAGTCCTGTTAAAGCAGAATGTTTTATATAATAATTAAAATAACATTTGAAGCCAGGCACCATGGTGCACACCTGTAATTCCAGCGGCTCAGGGGCGAGAAGCAAGAGGATCGCAAATTCAAAGCCAGCCTCAGCAGTTAGCAAGGTGATAAGCAACTCGGTGAGACCCTGTCTGTTTCGAGCCATCCGTGGGCTGTGTGTGTGAGCTATGCATATTTGAACATATGTGGGGAATGGTCTGGCATTGTATGCTGATTGGGCTGTATAATGCAAGTGTGTGCCTTCCTCTCGCTCTGCCTGTGATCCCACACAGCACCTGAGATGGGTGTGACTAGCCAAGATGTCAACCAATCTGCTGACCACAAGACATCATCAAGCAAGATTCCACCCTTCGAAATCCTACCCCTTGTCTTATTTAGGTGGAATAGCCTATAGAATGTCTTCTCCCCAATAAATAGGGGGGTTTGGGGTCTGCTCGCTCTCTTGTCTCTTGCCTCCCTTGCTCCCCTGCCCTTCAGTGTGGGAGCTGACTCCTGAGGTCTCAGAGCTGTCCCTGACCCCTGAAAAAGGTATTTCTGTGTTTGTGTGGTCTTTTAGTTGCCAGCCCCGCCAGCTGGTGACAGCTGTCTCTAAATAAAATACAAAAGAGGGTGTATTTGCGCATGTGGCTTAGGAGTTGAGTGTCCCTGAGTTCAATCCCCAGTACCCACCCCACCAAAACAATTAACATTTGACATTTTACTATGTGTTGGGTAGCCTTTGTGAATTGTCTCATAGCGTTTTATTTTTTTTTAATTTGTTTTTTTTCCCAATATATATGGCAGTAGAGTGTATTTTGACATACTATACATACACGGAGTATAACTTATTCTAATTAGGTTCCCATTCTTCTGGTTGTACTCTTTATTATGAGGTAGCTACAATTATTAGTTCCATTTTACTAGAAAGTTCTTCATTTTCTGGAAAATGAAGAAGATGGGTATTTAAGAATGCCTTTGCTTCCAATAATCATGTTTCTTTTTTTTTTCTTTTTTTTTTTTGGTACCAGGGATTGAACTCAGGAGCACTCAGACACTGAGCCACATCCTCCCATCCTATTTGGATTTTAGAGACAGGGTTTCACTAAGTTGCTTAACATTTCACCATTGCTGAGGCTGGCTTTGAACTTGCGATTCTCCTGTCTCAGCCTCCCGACCTGCATCATATGTTCCTTTAAGAGATTACTTCATACTTACAAAATCTCAAAGTAGCATCAAGAGAATAAAGGGATATTGAATTATTTTATTAATAAAAGGCATTGTTCTAGGTAAACATAGTAGGGTAAACCTTGTGTTTACCTCATCTTCCTCCCCAAGTCTCACTGAAGTGACAACAAAGGTTTTTTTTTTTTTTTTTAAAGGTACACATTCACGTGGACAGAGGTGCATGAATTTATAGCAAACTGATTTTTTAAAATCTGAAAGCAGGAATTTGGAGGAACTAGAAATAACTGACTTAACTGGCCTGAAAAAAAAAATCAAAGATCCAAGCCTACAGCTTGGAAAGCCAATACAAGCAAACGGGTTCATCCTGCATAACTTGGAAAAGTCTCAGGAATTTGAGACTGCAGGTATCTGGAAAAAAGTAGGAGGTGTAGGATGGGGCTAAAAACAGATGGATGGATTGAAAATATTTATTTATATTAGCACTTGGGCCTCCAAGTCTTCTTTCCTAGGACAACTGTCCTCTATACGCTGCCCAAATATTTGAAATTTGCTCATTTAAGGATTCATCTAGGTAGGGTGAATCACAGGGGCCCACAAACAGGTACAGCTGTCCTCTTTGGGTAAAATAGAGACCTTTTACTGAAAACAGGATTTAAGCAGAGAGCTGTATCCTGAAAAAAATGAGACTTCCACCCCACCCCACCTGGCTTCTTGAACACCAGCCGTGAAACTTGGAACTACGACCCTTTTCCTAAACCAGGAGATTGGAAGATTTTTATTTGTGAAACATACCCAAGCATGAACTACTGCAGAGACCACTTTTGTGGTTCTTCAAAAGGACAACCGTGTCCATGCTAGATCATCTTGCAGTGATGCCTGCTAGTCAATAAATGCCACACAGAGGCATCCAGGTACCCACAAATCATAAGATGTTTAAAGAAAGATTAACAGTGAACTGAACAAATAAGAAACCTTTTAATATTCTTAGAAATAAAAGAAAACATTCCCATAAAAGAACAGATTTCTTTAAAAAAAGAAAGATTTGGATATTAGAAAGTAATAGCAGAAATTAAGCACTCAGTGGAATGGAAAGCTTAGAAAATAGAATTGAGGAAATATCTCAAAATGTATCTCCCTAAAGTGCTGGAATAGAATAAGAAATTAAAGGATCAGTTGACATCATTATAATAATAGAAGTTCCAAAAGGAGGAACCAGAGGAAATGAAAAATATTTAAGATATATTCTAAAAATACTTCTCAGAAGTAAGTTTCAAGACAAAAGGCTAGGAGATTGACTAGCAAACAGACAATGAAAAACATAAACTAAAACTAAAGCAAGATCCTTCATCATAAATATTTTAGGATACTCATGATGAGAGAAAATTCTAAAAGACCCCCAAGAGAGATGGAAAAGTTATGTCTTGATTCTTTTTCTGCTACTATAGCAGAATTCTAAGAACTAGGTGATTAATAATCAATAGAAGAAGTTTATTTGTCTCACAGTTCTGGAGGTTAGGAAATCCAACAGCATAGCACTGGCCTCTGGAAAGAGCCTTTGTGCTGTGCCATCCCATGGCAGAATGTAGAAGGGCAAGAGAGCAAATGTGCAAGATGGGGCTGAACTGTCCTTTAACAAATTAGTTATCTCGTGATAGCTAGCCCCCTCCTGCAATAACAATCCATCCACAGACATAGAGCCCCTGTCACCTCATCACGTCCTATTAGGCCCCACTTCCCAGCATTTTTGCAGTGGGAATTAAGTTTCTAGCTTGTGAATTTGAGGGCATACATTTAAACCATAGTAATTATTCATAACTAATCAGGAATTATAATAAGTTTAATATCTCAAAAACAATACAGAATGCTAGAAGTGGGCGGGTTTTGTAGGGGTGACAAAACTCCATCTCCATTCTATTAGGGTCACAATTGCCAGAGAATTTCATTAATAAAAGATAGCATAGCAGGATAGAAACATACACATTTACTTATAAATGCTTTATGTGGCTATGTGGCACAGGAGCCCACAGAAGAAAATGTTCACCTCCTCCAGCCACATCCTACCTGCCTTCAGTTACCACTCAGTTAATCCCCATCAGAGGATTGGGTTATGATAGCCTTAACCTAATCATTTCAGCTCTGAATGTTCTTGCATTGTCTCTTGAATGAGCTTTTGGGGGACACCTAACATCTAAACCATAAGAGAAATGGATTAGAAGATAAGAGTGATCTTTTTGCACCTGCTGTTCTTCAAATGCATTTAACTCAGTATGCCAGAATAGCATATTTTAACCATTTCAATTTACAAACCAGAATCCTAACTGTTAGTCAAACTAACAATTAATCATGAGGGTAGAAGGTCCATTTTTGTAATTTCTCAACAACTTTAGGTCCTAAGGATCCTATTCAGGAGGCTCCTGAAGGATGGTATTTTCCTGAAGTCAGGATATCATCCAAGAGAGAAGGTAAAGCATCTTGGAAACAAGGTTGGAGGTGAAGATAATTTTCAGAATGAAGGAGAAGTCAAGTCACAGGATGATTGTGATGAGGCAGAGCTCTGAACCAACCAGTCCAGTTCAAAGTGGGAGGATCAGAGTATTCCAGCAGCCATGTCTGCAATCAATCAGTCAATCAAAAACAAAACTGATGGACTTCCTGTTGTGTTGAAGTTCAGCTCTGTCAGAGTAAAGTGAACAACTGAACTGAAAAAATTTATGAAATCAAGTATTATAGGAGAAAAGGAATGCAATTAGAATATAGTATCTTTATCTCCACTGCAGTATTTTATATAGTCACAAAATATAAGCAATAAATATTGATTATGTATCACAAAAAAGTGATACAGCTCTTTTAGAAGAATAGAAAAAATGAGGTTCCAGTGGATTCTATATCCTTGGATTTTTTATCCAAGATTCAAATAAGTGAGGGATGAAACTATTTGCAGAAAGCTGGGTGCGGAGGTTCACACTCGTAATCCCAGCAACTCAGGAGGCTGAAGCAGAAAGATCTCAAGTTCAAAGCCAGCATCAGCAATTTAGTGAGGCCATAAGTGACTTAGTGAGACTCTGTCTCAAAATAAAAATTATAAAAGTATTGGATGTGGTTCAGGGTTAAGCACTCCTGGGTTCACTCCCTGGTACTAAAATTAATAAAATAAAATTTAAAAATTATATGTATACTGAACATGTACAGACTTTTTTTTTCCTATTTCTATTCTCTAAACAATTTAGTACAACTACTTTCATAGCATTTATACTGCATTAGGCATTATAAGAAATCTAGAGGTATATGAGAGTATGTGTATAGGCTATGTGTAAACATAGCACCATTTTATAAGGGACCTGAGCACTCCAGATGATGGTACTTCATGGAGTCCCAGAACCAATCCTCCATGGTTGCTGAGGGATGATTGTACATTTGTAAGAGGGTAGGGGCCTGACTGTGAGTTAAATTCTCATTTTGCATCGATGCATTTTAAATTTTATAAAATCATAAAAGAACAATATAATTAAGATATTTAGAAATATAAAAGTAAACACCAGAAAAAAAAAAACAGACAAAGCATTGAAAGTGGCATTTTCTGGGGTGTTGGAATTGGGAAAGCAGATGGCTGGGTACATATTTGGGGTGTGTGTGTGTGTGTGTGTGTGTGTGTGTGTGTGTTACTCTAGTAAAAGTGAAATTATAAAACAGAAAGCACTATCTCAAAATCTACCATTTTGACAAATGTCTTATTACATAATTCTTTCAAAATTATAAATATTCTGACTCCCCCTCTCAGATATCTAAATGGTGAGGAATATGAAAGTAATTCCAAAATAGTAAAGTAGAAAATCTACAAAATTTCCTGTTTCTTTCCTACAAACTATTTGAGAATCCATGAAGTGCATTTGAAAATATTTCATATCTGAAAAATATTCCTAACATTCAATAAATATTTTTGAATAAGAAATTGAGTATGAACAGTAAATGTTCTGATTTTTTAAAATAACAAAGCTGTATTTTTTTTCAACTATAAGAGTTACAGATTATGTACTGTCTGTAAGTTCAGTGCTACTTATGCTGGGTCAAGCCATACATATGGGATATGCTTGCTAAGTGTTTGGATGGAATTGAAATTTTTGAGTGCCCTGGAGACCAGACTGAGCCAAGAATCAAGGGAGGGGGTGCTTGAGTTTACTTGCTACAATTTGATTTGTCACTTTTCTGTTGGAAGGAAAATGAAATTCACAAATTCCTAGAGGCTTTTACTAGGAGCGAAATACCAAGCTTTTATGATTCTTGTCTGTAAAGGAACTTACTGGACCCCATACCTTAGGTTACTGACCCACATCTGGATTCTAGATGGATTCACGGTTTTCCTCATAATCTATAAATCACTTACCCAAAATGAAACCTCTTTTAATCTACTCCAGTCCCAGCAACTTGTCAGTATTTTGTTAGCAACTAAAGAATGCAATTTAAAAACATAAGGTCTATTTAATTTAGGGAAGAGTTTTTTTGCTGTGTTTTGTTATTTCTATTTTACATTTCAATTAATTTGTTTTCCTGCAATTAAAACTTGCCTTTTCAGGTATTAGTAATCCTAATAACAATTAAAATCTTCCTTTTCAGGTATTAGTAATCCTAATGAACAAGTTTCTCTTTTTAAACATTTTCTCCCCTTATTTTTAAAGAAAAAAACAAATCATACTTATTGTTTATTGAAAAACATGGGAGAAAACACCACTGTGGATATTTTAACAGCTTAGAGAATGCTCATTATTATTAAATTAAATATTATTCTAAATATTTTACTCACTAAAAATCCATTTCATTCTCTTGTATTAGTTTTCTATTACTACTCTGAAAAATCACCAGAGATTCAGTGGATTGCACCACCACAAATTTATTATCTTTATAGTTCTCTGGTTGGGAAGTCTGATATGTTTGGGCTAAAATCAAGGCGTCAGCAGCATGTAATTTTTGTTATTTTTCTGGAGACTCTAGGGAAGGATGTTTCTTCACCATTTCCAGCTTTTGGAGGCAGCTCACATTCTTTGTCTCAGGGCCCCCTCCTCCATCTTCAAAGCCCAAACAGGCATCTGTCTCTCATCCCTCTCCCTTCTTCTACCTCCATCTTTAACTTTTAAGGACCCTGGCCGTCATTTAGGGCCTGAATAGATAACCCCAGGTAATCTCCCTAGTTTAAAGCCAGCTGCAATTTATTTCCCCTTTGTTTTTATAGGGTATCATGTAGATTCCAGGGATTAGGACGTGAACAAATTGGGATATTACTCTGTTTACCATATCTATTTGTAATGCTATAGTATGTACAGGTACTATTATTACTTCCACTTTATAGATGAGACAGGCAGACTATGTAAATTCCCAGAGGTCAAAAATCAGAGATTTAAATCCAGGCAGTCTTCTAGAGCTCTTAAAAACTAATTTATACCAATATAACTCACCACCAACATATTGTTATACTTTTTATTTTATTTCTTTATTCAGTGATTTTTACATAATTGTTAGATGCAGGCACAGCTTTATAGCCTTTCTTATTCTATTTATGCCTAACATATCTTTGTGGCATCCTATTTCAGACTCAGGACTTTTGCCCACGTTATTTCTCTTAAAACTCCCTCTCTCTTACTTTACCATGTAGAAACGTCTTCTGTGTCCAGTGTTTCCAAAGTGAACACCATCAACTCTCCATCCTCCCCACCTTCATTTTTCTTCATAGCATTTATCATTTATTGATTTCATGAAACATTATCTCTTTATTATTTTTCTCCCCTACTGAAATATAATCTCCAGGAGGACAAGGACTTTATTTTGCTCATGGATGCAGGCTCTTAATAAGTATTTCTTAAATGTAATGAAAAATGGAAGATTTTGAATTAAGTCATTTCTAAGTACTACCTTAACAAATTTGAGCTATTCTTATGTTCTACTCATCACCTGTTGGTACAGATGATTTTAACTATTTAATTATAGCACCGAGGCAATAAAATGCATGCTGGCATAAACACATTTAAATATTAAATCTTAAGCACTTTCTCTGCTGCTTTATGGTCTTCAGAACTATTAGTTTCAATGCCTGCATAAATAATAATAGATTTGTAGATATAATTAATTAACTATCTTTCTATTTGATTCTTTCAGATTATATTTTGATCCTTTATTAACTTGCAGTTTGATCTTTGACAGGTAACTTCTGAATTTATTTCCTCATTATGAAAAGAATATCTAGATTAATCCTATTGAATTCAATACCATAAGCAAAGTATCCAGATAATATATGCCAAATAACTGTTACTGAGTAAATTATTAGTTTCCTACATTTTTGTTCTCTTTATGATATATTGCTTAAAAATGATGTTTCATTGAATACTTATTGTTATTGACATTTTTGTATTATTACCTTAAGATAAATATCCAGGGATATTATTACTGGCCTGTAGTGGTACAAAATATTTAATAAGGAAATTAAATTTATTCAACTTAGGATGACTGTTTCTAACTTGGTTTTAAGTGTGACTTTCACTAAAGACAGATAAATGATAATATTTTTTTTTAAAGAGAGTGATAGAGAAAGAATTTTTAAATATTTATTTATTTATTTTAGTTTTCAGTGGACACAACATCTTTATTTTATTTTTAGGTGGTGCTGAGGATCGAACCCAGCACCCCACGCATGCCAGGCAAGTGCGTCACCACTTGAGCCACCTCCCCAGCTCAAAATGATAATACTTTTAATATTATTTGGAAAGTATTATATGTTTACTAGAAATATTAGACAATTTAGAGTGTAAAGTTTTTATCATTTCAGAAATATATGCCTGTATTCTAAGTAGCATTTTAGGCCTTTCAAGGTATAAAAATTTTCTTTTGCTTTTATGCTTTAAAAACATTCAGAATTTGGTTTCAAATGGGGGAAGTGATCATTCACTCTATCTTTAAATCTCCTTTGAATTTCTTAGAATTGTGCCCAAATTATTTCCTCTGAAGTTTTTTTCTTTTTTTAAACTTGACAAACCTTTCTAATTTAATAGTTGCTCTCAAAAATAGATTCATCATCAGTGTGTTGCTATAGTTGTCTGTATCTTTCCTGGTCTCAATTTAGTTATAGCATCTGTGCAAAATGGTATGAAAGTTATTTATTACTCCACCATCCAGAGGGAATGCTTGATTCCTGACATTTATATTCCCTTGAACATAAAAACCAGATAAAAAGAAAATCAAACTTCATGCTTTGGGGACTGAACAGATTGCTTACCATGGTTAGTAGAGAATGCCCTCCCCCGCCTCCTCTTCCTGAATTATAAATACATTGTCATGGATTGTGTCCCTGAATGACCAGATATTTTTCTTTTAACTTGCAATTTTTTTAGCACTGGGTGGGTAGGGGATTATTGGGCTGATTGAATAACTTAATAATTAAGAAAGTAGGCTTTGGAGGCCTGCAGAACTGGATTGGTCAGTAGCACTTCTTTGACCTTGAGCCAGTTGCTTTTCCTCTACCCATTGGATTCCTGAGCTGTCAATCAGGATAATGATCTTGAACTTAGAGATTTCTGTAAAGATCAAATAAATGAGTTCACACAAAATATATGCAAATGTCGGGGAAAAAAATCAGTGCCAAATGTTACCTATTTATAAAGTTAAGATAGAAAAGTCAGTGAGTTTTAGATGCAAAAGCACATGCATCCTGGTAGCCACTGATACAGACCATAACAGATTTCCATGGCCATCCCATTTGGGTCTCCTGTTCCACTAAGGGGCTAAATGTTTAATTGAACTCAGAGACATAACTCAATGATGATTTTAACTTTTTCATTGAATTATGCTATTTTTAAAAGGCTTACTTTTCCTATTTTGGCATAATAAAAAGGACTCCACCATCCAGATAATATTGGTAATTATATAGATAATATGAATGCAGATTTCACATGAACCAGATAATTTAATCATAGTGTCATTAGAATTCAATTTTAGAGACACTGTTACCAGCTCACCTGCAATACCCAGGCATTAAAAGAGGGAGTTAGTCGAAGACAAGAAAAGGGCTTCTAATATACATCAGAACATGTATTGAAGCCACATGGCATACTCACATACCACAAGTCAAGGGATAGAAGAAATGTGAGTTAGTAGACTAGAAAGAAAAATTCTATTTTGAGTATTCCTATCACTGAAATTTTGGTACATAATTTCAATTGATTTGAGTTGCCCTGTCTTTCCTCCCTGATATGTGTGTGAGTTCTAGGGGGTGAGGGGGTGGTATAGATGATGCCTTTCATCAGTAGATCCTGATATTTGAGATGTCTTTATTCTTATTTCATTTTCTGTGATTAATCCATGCAGATTGCTGACTAGCTGTCACATGTTCTTAAATGAAAGCCTTTCTGAGGTTGCTAAAATCTTCAATCCTCCTTCCATGACCTTTCGTGTGTCAAGGAATTGAATGTGCAGCTCTCCATCCATTCCAGGCCATCAAATGCTCCAAGATTCCTTAGGACCCTGACAATTTCATGCATTCTTGGCTTCCCAGGATATCCTGGCCACTCTTTGGCTCCCCCAGGGCCAGGAACACTGTGAGGCAGCTGTGGGCCAGTGTTTGCTGACAAAGCACACCCCGCCTTCCTCCTCTAGAGTCTGTGTCCCATAGGGCTCTGTTCCCCTCTTAGAGTCCTCAGTTTCATTCGGGGCACTATCATTTCCTCATCAAGGTTCTCTTTCAATGGACTTACATATTCTACATAAGTCATGCTCACCTTGGATTCTCTTTTCCTAACCCAGAGAATCTACCAGTTCCAGAATGAATGGGAAAGGCTTTCCCGATTCATCACATATTCTTCCAAATCCATGACATATGCTTAGACTTTTTGAGAAGTCAAAAATCTCTTGGATCTTCTTTTGTATTAATTGACTTTTAAAAAACTAACAAGTGCATAATTTTTACAAATGCAAAGACAATTATTTTAAAAACATTTGGAGAAATCAGGTTTTTTTTTTTTTTGATGAATGTTCTTTGCAGGCTAAATATCTAAATTTCTTCAATCATTTCAGACTTGTCAGTTCTCGTGCTGTTTTCTTCATGAACTTCCTAAAATGAAATGAACACAACACAATACCCCATGAATTGTTTGACCAAAGATAAAGATTTTTTCTGCATATGATCCTGGAATAACTTGAGATATACCCTGCAACTTCCTAAAACCTATAACAAGGAATATTGGAAATGTGAAGAAGAAAAAATGGATGAAGTAGTCGGAAATGTCAGAAATTCAAGGTTTGTGGTCTGTGCCTTTGGGAGGCTTATGGAGAATGGAAATTAGATCATTAAACAGCATATTAGCATCCCTTCACTGGTGTGAATCCTGAACTGTGAAGATGGGGGTGGGTGGTTATATTCTTTCCAGCATCCTGGTTGCCATATGACTGAGTCAGCACCCAGTGACTTCACAAACTTAAAAAAAAAAAAAAAAGAAAAGAAAATGACACTTCTGCTCCCATACAGTTACCATATTCATTCAGATTTTTAGATGGTATATGACTTCCTTGCCAGAAAACACCTTTGAGTGTTAGACACCCTGGCTCTGTCGGCCCCTCGAAGGGTCGGCTGTTGACTGTGCCATTACCATGGACTGTATGCCCCTCAGTCTCTGTGTGGTGAGGCTACTCCTCTGAGGCTCTGCTGATTCATGAAGAACAGAGAGTGAGATTGTATACAACTAGCCCTTTGAAGCCTTTCTTTTCCTTCTTTGTTTAAAGCTACTCGTCATGGTAACCTGGGACACCTGCTTGATAATGTGTCCAAGTACAGTTAAGGGAACAGTCTAGGGCAGTAGAATGGCCCTGGAGTGGGAATCGGGGGATTTTGAATTTGTTTATTTGCTACTAATTTGTTGTGTGCCTTCTGCAGAATTTATTGCACTTCTTCACGTCCTTGTCTATTTTCTATCTGTCAATGAGGTGGTTGGACCAGAGCAAAGTTCTGTACAATTTTATCATTCTGTGACACTAACAGTTAATATTAAACAGCCATTTTATAGAGGTTTATTTCTCTGCATGTTGTATAATGGTGGCCATCAGTGGTTCTTTGGAATATTTGAGCTGAACTTCTTCTAAGTGCTTTTGTGAAAATATTATCTCAAGGTAAATGACATTTATCTCTCAATTGGGTAGTAAAGGACAGGAATAGAATTTACATCCTGCTGCTTTATGCCCATACTTTATTGACTTCATTAAACTTTGCATTTAAGCACTGTATATGACTGCAATCTATTAGAAAATTAAATGACAGTGACATTTGATACTGGCAGATGAGATGGAAAGGTTACATTTGCATGAATCCATGTCTCAGTGTTTAGTTTTAAATTCTGAATTATAACTGAATTCTTTCTCTAATCATTAACTCATTCTGGCTATGTACTGATTAGACTATAATCTGCTTGGTAGGAACTCTACCTGTTTTCACATAGCATTCCATACATGGTTGAACAGAGGAGCACCACAGTAAATCATGCATACATGTAGATGGTACTGCTTCTGATTCATGGTCTAATCTCAGTGCTGCCAACCCTCTGATGGTGGTTAGGTCTTCAGGTGCTGTTGGTCATCTCTTTCCCATTTCCCTCAGATACTATTCCAAACTTTGATCTTTTGCCTCATGCCACCTATACAACTCTTCTGCCTTCAGTTGAGACAAAGGACTCTGACATCTGTATCATTGAGTATTGGGATCATCCCAGTGGAATAATAGCAACACTCAGAGACTTTGTATTGAGAGATTGAAACCTTCCTGTGGTACTGCTAAGTGGGGCAGCCACCTAGCCTGGGGTTTCATGTCAGAGGCTAGAAGGAAGTTCTCCTTCAAAGAATAGCCCGACAGTTACAAGAAACAGCCCCCTGGGAGACATCTTGCCTGGTAGACATCCTGCAGCCATCTATCTCCCTGAGACATCCTGCGGCCATCTGTCTTCCTGAAACATCCTGCGTTATCTCACCTTGTGAAGACATCCAGCAACTACTGATTAGAGAGCTTCCCCATCCCCAGCATATAAATACCCCTGTGTGAACAATAAAAGTTTGCAGCTTGATCAGAACTCCTGTCTTGCTGTCATCCCTCGTGTCTCTTGTCCCTTTATTCCTTCCCACCTAGGTTCGCCGCCCATGTTGATGTGTCCTGCCAGTCGGGACATTTGGCGCCCAATGACTGGGGCTCAAGCCTTTGACTGAGGGTGAACGCCATCCTCCGGGGAGACTTGGCCAAGCGGAGCTCGCGATCGCCTAGGCAGACATGACTGAGAGACAGATCCAGGAGGAGAGTGGGGACGACGCACGGTGAGTGACCCACCATGGGACAAGCAGGCCCTCAAGACATGGGGGGGGGGGGTGTGTTAAGAAAAAGGACTTAAAATGATTCTTTTCATACATAGGAGAATTGTGTCCATGGTTTCCCCTTGAAGGGACCATTGATGGTAAAAGATGGCTTAGAGTAGGAGAATGTTTAAAAGATTATTATGAATCCTTTGGCCCAGAAAAGGTGACTGTTCCCACCTTTTCTTACTGGAACTTAATTAATAAAATTCTTAAAAGTTCAACCTTTGACAATGGTACCTTAAAACTTGTCGGGATTGGGAAAGAGGCTATGCAAAAGACCTCTCGTCCCTCTCGTCCCCCCTCGGCATGCCCTTCAGTTAGTATAGACATAGATCCTTCTCAGTCTCCCCAGGACCCTGGGAACCTTCCTGGTCCCCCTCAAAATCCCACCCTAATGAATAAGGCTCCAACGGTTTTAAATCCGGAGACACATTGACCCCTGGGGAGGAGGCTACCTTGGAGAAGGAAGCAGCTCGCTACCATTCAGAAGACCCACCACCTCTCAGGTCCCTGCCACAGCCTATAGGACTCACACATCCACCTCCCTCCTATATCCCTCCTGCCTTTTGTGCTCCAGCCCTTCAGGGGCCAACTGCCCCCTCAGATATTTTTTCTCCACTTCCCTTGCCTAACCTGGCTCCCTTGCAAGAGTCTCTCCAACATAGACGGGAACAGATCCAACTTTTCAAAGAATTAAGATCCCTTGACTCTGAGCTCTGCTCTTTAGCCTTAGGCACCAACCAGAGCTGGCCCAAGGCAGTCTAATACAAAGGCTAAGCTGTGCCATTGGCCTGCGCCATTGGCTTTATTAGAAAGCCACAGCGCACAATGGCTTATTCCTAATGATTGGAAATTTTTAGCCCAAGCTACCCTCAGTGCTGGAGACTTCCTGTTATGGAATGCAGATTTCAAAGAGCACTGTCGGGAAACTGCTCAAAAAATTTAACTAAGGCTTCCTCTAAATCCTGGACTTATGTTAAACTAGTGGGCAATGTGCCCTTTGACACTAACCCTAAACAGGCACGTTTCCCTGCTGGACTTTTGGCAGATTCAGACGGCTGGCTTACATGCTTGGAGACGCCTCTCTCAAAAGGACTTGGCTATCACTTCCCTGGCAAAGATTCGACAAGGGTCTGACGAGCCTTATAGCGACTTTGTTGCCCGGCTTAACCTAGCTGCGGAACGCCTGCTTGAACCAAGCGAAAGCGAAAGCACCTTTGTAAAACATCTTGCCTTTGAAAACCAACCCGGCATGTCAGGATGTTCTTCGACCACATAAGGATAAAGGGGAACTTTCTGACTTTATTGGACTCTGTGCCGGGGTGGGTGCAGCCCATGCCATGGGTCTGGCCATAGGTGCCGCCTTTACCAAGGCCTTTCGCAATCCTGGCTCATGTACTTGCTTTACTTGTAAACAACCTGGCCATTTTGCACGCAAGTGTCCGACAGGCAAACAAAGCCTAGGGATTGCCTCTCCTCAAACCCGGGGCTAAACCGCCCCCAGCCACCCTTTGCCCTAGATATGGTAAAGGTCATCACTGGGCCAATGAGTGTAGATCTAAGACAAATGCCCTTGGACAGCCTATTTCTTCCCGCTTCTCGGGAAACTCCCTGCGGGGCCATCCCCTGGCCCCTACCTCCGCCAGGACAAACCCAGGGGCAATAAGGTTTATTCCCTCCCAAACTCTCAACCTACCTCAAAATCCTTCTCCACGATTGCCTCCCTCCAATGAGCCACCCCAGGCAGCGCAGGATTAGACCTCTGTGCCACCACCGATACAATATTAGACTCCATGCAAGGGCCCCAGATAATACCCACTGGAATTATGGGTCCCCCTCCATCTCATACGTGTGCCCTTATTCTTGGAAGAGCCTCTACTACCTTACAAGGTGTTCAGGTCTTCCCTGGCATTATTGATAATGATTTCACTGGAGAAATAAAAATACTGGCCACAGCTATTAATGGAGTTGCGGCCATCCCAGCAGGAACAAGACTTGCACAATTAATACTCCTTCCCTTAGATTCAGGAGGCACTTCCACCGCCCAAACCCTACCGCAGGAGACTTCCTCCTTGGGCTCCTCTGATGTGTATTGGGTTCAGCCCATTTCTCACAATAGACCCACCCTTACCCTACTTATTGAAGGAAAGGAATTCCAAGGAATTCTAGATACTGGAGCTGATGCTGATGTCAAAAACACTGGCCATCAAGTTGGCCCCTCACCCCATCCTTGACTGACCTTAAAGGGACAGGACAGTCAAAAAATCCTCTGGTCAGCTCTAGGGCTCTTAGCTGGACTGATAAAGAGGGTAATAAGGGAACTGTCACTCCTTTCGTTGTTCCTGACCTCCCTGTTAACCTATGGGGCCGAGATATTTTGAGTCAAATGGAAATTATTCTTGCCAGTCCCAATTCCATGGTGACTCATCAAATGCTTCGGATGAATTTTGTCCCTGGTACAGGCCTTGGGAGACTGAGACAAGGACTGGTTGAGCCTATACAACCCATACAAAAAACAAATACATATGGACTTGGGTATTCGGATTTTTAGTGTCGGTCCCTGACCCTCCTTTACCCCATGCAGATAAGATTATTTGGGAGACTCGGACTCCTGTGTGGGTGGATCAGTGGCCCCTTACCCAAGAAACATTGGAGGCTGCCTTCATGTTAGTGCAGGAACAGTTGGCAGCCGGCTGTGTAGAGTCCTCAACCTCACCATGGAATACTCCTATTTTTGTAATCAAGAAAAAATCAGGCAAATGGCGCCTTTTACAAGATTTGCGCGCCATTAATAAAGTTATGTGCCCGATGGGAGCACTACAGCCAGGCATTCCCACACCAGTGGCTATTCCCAAAAACTATTGTAAAATGGTTATTGACTTAAAAGATTGCTTTTTTACCATTCCTTTACATCCTGAGGATAGACCCTATTTTGCCTTTAGTCTCCCTTGCATTAATTTTCAGGGCCTTATGCAGAGATTTCAATGGAAGGCTCTCCCCAAGGTATGGCCAACAGCCCTAGTCTTTGCCAAAAATACGTCGCTCAAGCAGTAGACCCTGTGAGAGAGCGATGGCCACAAATTTATATTTTACATTACATGGATGATTTGTTAATTGCTGCATCTAATACCCATGACCTTAATAATTGTTACTTGGACCTTTAAAAAGCCCTCACTACCTTGGGACTACAGATAGCTCCTGATAAGGTTCAAACACAGGACCCTTATACCTATTTGGGCCTTAAACTTCAAGATAATCAGATTCAAATTCCTAAAATACAACTACGTGTGGACCATCTTCACACCCTTAATGATTTTCAGAAATTACTGGGGGATATTCAATGGCTAAGACCATATTTAAAATTACCCACTTGTGTACTTTTGCCCCTTAATGATATTTTGAGAGGTGATTCCCACCCCTTCTCCCCTCGAAAGCTTACTCCCGAGGCACGACAGGCATTAAACCAAGTCACAGAAGCCATTGCCCAACAGTTTGTTACACAAATTTCTTATAACCTTCCTCTGGTTCTGGTTATTTTACACACTCCTCATACACCCACAGGAATATTTTGGCAGCGGGATCCACATTTTAAAAATAAAGGCTGCCCCTTGCGTTGGGTCCATTTACCCATCACATCCTCCAAGGTTATTACTGTTTATCCTGCTCAGGTAGCTTCTATTATTATTAAAGGTCGCTTGCTTTCTTGACAACATTTTGGCAAAGATCCTGATAATATTTTAATTCTATATTAAATAGGACCAAACCCAATTTTTACCACACACAGGGGATGAATGGGGTATTGCCCTATCAGGCTTTTGGGGAACAATTGATAACCACCTCCCCAATGACCCCCTTTTACATTTTGCCCAATTACATCCATTTATTTTTCCCAAAATTACTCAAAAGGCTCCCATTCCTCAAGCCCTTACTGTCTTTACAGACGGTCCAGTAATGGCCATGCGGTCTTTGTTGTCAATAACCAGCCTACCACCTTTGATACTGTCTATCAGTCAGCACAGCTTGTGGAATTGTTTGCCATAACACAAGTTTTTATAACATTTTTTGATAAGCCTGTTAATATTTATACAGACAGTGCCTACATTGCTCATACTGTGCCCCTGCTGGAGATTTCACCTGCCATTAAGGCTTCTTCCAATGTGGCCTTTCTGTTTCACCAGCGTCAGCAGCTAATTCAGGCCAGACAACACCCATTTTTTTTAGGACACATCAGGGCACACTCTCATCTTCCCAGCCCTCTAACACAAGGTAATGCCCAAGCTGATGCGGTAACTCGTTCCATCTTTCCAATTTTTGTTGGCTCCGTTCAAAAGTCCACAGAGTTACACAATCTTCACCATTTAAATTCCCAGAGCCTTCGATTACTTTGTAAAATTACCAGGCAACAGGCGCGAGAAATAGTAAAAGCATGTCCTGCTTCAGCTGTCTCCCTCCCCATTCAACACTTGGTAAGTTAACCCCCGGGGATTACTGCCCAATCAGGTTTGGCAAATGGATGTTACTCATTTTCCTGAATTTGGAAAAACCAAATATATACACGTTTCTATAGATACTTTCAGTGGCTTTATTTTTGCACCACCACATTCCAGAGAGGCTACCAAAGATGTCCTTTCTCATCTTGTTTCAGCCTTTTCCGTAATGGGTAAACCAATACATATTAAAACAGATAATGGTCTTGCATATACCAGTGCCAAGTTTAAACAGTTTTGTGCTACCTTACAAATTTGTCATACTACTGGAATTCCATACAACCCTCAGGGCCAAGGCATTGTGGAACGTGCTCACCTTACCTTAAAGACTTGGCTAACCCGCCTTAAGGCTTCCGCCCTTGTATTTACCACTCCCAGGGATCGCCTTAACCATGCATTATTTGCCCTTAATTTTCTTACCCTAGACAGTGAAGGCCATTCGGCTGCAGACAGACACTGGCATCCCTCGTCCAATTCTGTTCGCCCACCTGTAATGTGGCGCGATCCCCTTACAAATAAATGGAAAGGCCCAGATCCTGTCCTCATCTGGGGACGAGGCTTAGCTTGTGTTTTAGACCAAGAGCAAGCAGCCCCAAGATGGTTACCAGAACGCCTGGTTAAACAGGTTAATGACTTACCTCAACCCAGGGACAGAGACCCTCCCCCTGAGGACAAATTTTCCTCTTTTTCAGATGCAGCCAATAATCTGTGTGAGGATCCTGCTTAAGGCACTTCTGTTGAACAGGTTTGTACATGGAGGCCTTGGCCCTCCACCTTCCAACATCATGGAGTACCTTTTTGGCACCCCCTGCGAATGCAAGGGAGGATCTTGGACTCAGGCTCCCACTAGTTGGACCCAGACTGCTGACTGCATGACCAAGGTGGCTTACCTCCGTGCCAAGGTTGACCATAAACTCGGAGGAGTTCATCAGCCTAAATGGGTATGTGTTAACAAGCCAAAGATTATTCCCCCTAGTACAAGTAAAGCTCTCCAAAATTGTTCTGCAACTTGTACGCATACCCAGGCGATGCATGTCTCTTGTTATGCGTCGGCCTCAATTTGTGTTAACAAGCAGGGAGAACAATTTTTTGAAGCTACCCTAACTAAAACTCATGCAGCAGGGGGGACCACTATTCATTATACCCCCGTTCTCTTTGACTGGGGAGGAGAAGGCAAATACACCAAGCTACAGTCAGCTGGGTGCCAAGGCACTGTTGGCAAACCCTCCTGCTGGCCCATTAAGGCCCCTACAGGGGTCTCTGATGGTGGAGGACCCACTGATGCTGTCAAGCATCTTCAGATAATCAAACTTTTGAAACCCTAAATCCCTGAGCTCACATATCATCCCTTAATGCTGCCTAAATCCCAGCTCCCAGATTTAGATACCAATACATTAGATATTTTGGAAACTACCTTCTCCTTGCTTAATAACTCCAACCCCACCCTTGCTAGTGATTGCTGGCTCTGCATGACAACAGGGGCAATCATGCCTATGGCAGTTTTCTTATTAATTCTATCATAGACAATGATGATACATGCCAACCCGGATTTCCTTTTAAAGTACAACCTATAGGCACTTTTACATTATGTCTTTTAGGCGCGATGCAGAATAATACCTATGATATTGATATTGGAGTTACTTCCTTTGGAAATTGCTCAACAGTAAAACATTATTCCTCACCCACCCCATCTCTTTGTTCCCCCAATGGCACAGCTTTTATGTGTGGAGGAAACTCGGCCTTCCCCAGGCTTCTAGCGAATTGGACTGGTGGCTGTGTTCTTGCCTTATTACTCCCTGATATAACTATTGACCCAGGAGACGAACCTCTACCCATTCCTAGCCTAGACTCCTTAGTCAAAAGACACAGGCGGGCAATACAGGCCTTACCACTCCTTGCCAGCCTTGGAATAACAGCTGCTGTGGGCATAGGTACAGTTGGCTTAGGCACGGCTATATACACTCTTACCTTCGCCTGTCTCAACAACTTATAGATGATGTACAAACTCTATCAGGAACCATTAAAGATTTACAGGACCAAATAGACTCCCTGGCAGAAGTGGTCCTTCAAAACAGATGAGGCTTAGATTTGCTGACAGCTAACCAGGGAGGTATTTTCTTGGCCTTAGGGGAATGATGCTGCTTTTATGACAATAAATCAGGCATAGTACGCACTAAAATTAAGCAGCTTCAAGAAGATTTAAAAAAGAGATGAAGGGAACTATTTGAAAATCCCCTCTAGACTGGGCTTAATGGATTTCTACCCTACCTTCTTCCCCTATTAGGCCCTTTGTTGGGTTTACTTTTAATGGTGTCCATAGGACCCTGCATTATAAACAGGCTGGTACAATTTATTAAAGAGATTAATTTTTGGCCTCTAAGCCCATACAGGTCCACTATCATCTTCTGGAGATGGAAGACCACGCTGCCAACATTTAAAAGGATGTTCTACACTTCTCACAGGCTTATTTCTTAAGTTTACATCCCCACAGATCTCTCTTTCTTATATAAAAGTATAAGTAACAGCTCTGACCAACCATCTTCTGCCCTTGCCATAAGGGCTCCTCCATGGGCCCCTCCGCTTGGGGGAGGATGCACCCATGGAGTGAAGACGTTAGGCCATAATAATGGAGGGTGCAGGAAGGACTGCAGGAGGATGGATCCACGGATCCCAAAACCCAAGACCTCTGAGTGACACGCTCTGGTGATGGCAGTTGGCATGCTCCTCCCTCAAAGCCGTCTCCTCCAAAAACATGCCAAGGCCACCACGAAATCTCCTCCCTCGGATCAGGAGATATTCTAAGGCCTCCTAGAGGAACAGAGCCTCTATCACCCCCTAAAAAACATGGCCAATAAAGTATGGTCAAATATTTTATATAAGAAAGGGGGAGATGTCAGGGGCTAGAAGGAAGTTCTCCTTCAAAGAATAGCCTGACAGTTACAAGAAACAGCCCCCTGGGAGTCATCCTGCCTGGGAGACATCCTGCAGCCATCTATCTCCCTGAGACATCCTGCGGCCATCTGTCTTCCTGAAACATCCTGCGGCTTTCTCACCTTGTGAAGACATCCAGCAACTGCCGATTAGAGAGCTTCCCCATCCCCAGCATATAAATACCCCTGTGTGAACAATAAAAGTTTGCAGCTTGATCAGAACTCCTGTCTTGCTGTCATCCCTCGTGTCTCTTGTCCCTTTATTCCTCCCCACCTAGGTTCGCCGCCCACGTTGATGTGTCCTGCCGATTGGGACAGTTTCAGAGTCTGAGAACCTATCACCAATCATGATGTATGTAAATGCACATGCACACTATTGTTAGGTGTATTATTTTAAGTCAAACAAGTGTTGTATTCTGTTTTACAGATCTGAACTTCCAATTCTAATTTTTCCTTCCTTATTACCTAGAAGTATGTCTATGTACCTACCATTCCTTCTTCCCTTTGAGAAGAATCTTCCACTCAAAGGCCTACTTTTCTTATAGTTTAAACTTCTGTTCCTCTACTGGATCCTTTATACCAGTGTAATTATTTATTCATTCATTCAGATCAGATTCACTTACTGATCATAATTTAATATGATTGTTCCTTTGCCATGTAACCTTAAAGTGTTTCTTGTCATTCCTGTTTTTCTGGATCTGTTTTTTAATTTTTTGTCTGCACATGAAGTGGTTGGGCAAGATCAAATTTTTATGGTTTTAAATATTCTGTGACATATTTAGTGCTTTATCAGCTGCAATAACATGGACATTTCTATCTGTATACATGCTGTAAAGACGGTGGAATGATATGGATATCATTAACTTAAGTACATGTATGAAGACATGAACGGTGTGAATATACTTTGTATATAACCAGAGGTATGAAAAATTGTATAATATGAATTATAATGCATTCTGCTGTCATATGTAACAAATTAGAATAAAAAATAGAAAACTAGCTAAATATTTAAAAAATAATAATCACAAATGATGGTGGCCAGACTGTTCCTTCCCACTCACTCCACTGATGTTTAATCTTGGTCATGTGATGTGATTTGATTAGTGGAAAGTGCCTACAGCTAGCAGGGTGCCAGTCCTATGACGGGCCTCAAGAAGCATGGTATGCTTCTGCCTGCCTTCTTGTTTTCCAAGGGTAGTCTATAGCTCAAGGCATGAGGAAACACATGGTGTGAAACTGAACAGAGCCTATGCCTGGATCCAAGCCCAGCTGAGCTCGTCCAACATCAGCTGAATATAAGTTGATCCACAGATCCATGGGCAAGAAAGACATGCTTATTTTAAGACATCAAGTTTTAGGGTGACTTGGTAAAATTGGACTAATATGCTACCTGATTCATTTTTTTCATTCAACAATCATGTTGGCTAACTGGTACATATGTTAGAAACTTATAGGCCCCAGGAATACCATGGTGAATAAAACAAAATTAAATGAACAGAATAAGCTTGCATTTTGACAAATGCTAGAATAAAACAAGATGGGGCAAAGTGATAGACAGTGACGACTGGCTGTGGGAGAGTGCACATTTAGTCTGGGTAGTCAGGAAAAGACTCTGAGAAGGAAATAATGAATGGCAAGGAGGAGGCAGCAGAGGTGAGTTCAGCCATAGTCCATGGCTGCAGAACTGCAAGGGCAGGGGGCCTATGGTGGAAGTGAGTTTGGCCCAGGAACAGACTTCATCATCTTTCAAATAATCCAACGCTATAAAGGTACCATTCAAAATATTCCAAAGTCTAGAGGCTAGACTGATATCTAGCAATAAAAACAAATCTGGAGAAGCAGTTGAGCCAGAATAAAAAATGAAGGTGGTAGCAAAGAGAGGCAATTTGGGAGCTGGCCTTGCTGGCCACTTGTCATAGACCTCAAGGGTACACGTGGGTCAGGCTGGTTAGTGTGCAGCTGGACAGATAGCTGCAGTTCCACTGAACTGGTCTTAGTCTTTGTCAACAGCATCCTCCTGTTTTGTTTTTATTGGGCGAAAGTTTTCCTATTTCAGAGATGCATTAAATTATTTTCACTGAATGAAAATGATTTCACGGTTTTCCTCTGCTGCCTCATTTTTGGGTTTTCCCTGTTGTTCTAATCAACGTTATAAGCATACCTGGTTTAAAGAGTTAACAAGCTCTATAAGGTTTGTTATAAATAATAGCCATCCTCATCAACAACCCTCCCATGGTAACGTTTCCCTGTCCCAGAGTTTTACCTGATTATTTGATATTTCCCCTTTGTGTCACCAAAGAACCTATTAAGTACCACTTCTTTACATGCCATATTTAAGAATTCCCACAGCAGCTAGGCAGGCTTAGCTTTCTTTCTTCCCTCTTCTATTAAACACATTTTTATTCTATCACCTTCTCCTCTTAATTTAATGCTATAATAATTTTTCTTAGATTCATATTCAATGTTTCTATCACTGTGATTACATAAATGCTTTTAATAGCTGATCCAGACAAGAGGATGCCATTTTCTTTCTTTTCTGTGGTAGGCAACATCTCAGGTGGTCCCCAGTGATCTCTGCATACCAATATTCAAAGCATAGTGTATTCTCTTCCCTTGGGCGTGAGCTGCATTTACTGACTTGCTTCTAACAATTAGAATATGGTAGAAACAATGGATGTGATTTCTGAGATAATACATAAAGACTGGTTATCATTTGGGGCTCTTTAATTTGGTTATTCTGTGTGTAGTAGGCAGAGTTCTAAAAATGTCCCACCAAATTCCCAAACTTAGTTACTCAAACATAATCTCATACTGCTCTGAAGGGATTTTGCGGGTGGTACTGAAGTATAAATTCACCTTAAAATAGAAAGATGATCTTGGGTTATCCAGCCAGGCCTAAGGGAATCACCTGAACCCAGCTGCAAAAGATAGTACACACTATGCAGAAGGGAGGATCAAAGAGATCTGAAGTGTGAGTAGGTCTCAGTCCACCACTGCTGGCTTAAGACAAAGAGGTCAATAGCCCCAGAATGTGGGTGGCTTTGGAAAATGAGTATGACTTTTGATCAACAAGAAGCAAGGACTCAAAGATCTCAGTCCAACAATCCTATGCATCTGAATTCAGCCAACTATCTGAATGAGCTTGGAAGTGGATTTTTCCCCCAAAGCATTCAGATGAGAAACTATCTTGACTGACATTGATTTCAGCCTTATGAGATTCAGATTAGACTCTGAGCCTGCATGGACTTCTGACCAGGAGACCTGTGAACTAATAAGCTAAGCTTTTGAAATCTTTTACAGCAGTGATAAAAAAAATAATAATACATTGAGGTAAGCCAGCTGACAAGTTGGAAATACAAAGGGAATCAGAGAAGTGATCATGTCAAGGATTCGTCTTGATAAGCTAATGTCATTGAAACTTTCTCAAAAAATTACACAAGAGAGATCAGTCATTTACTCAACAGATATTATTGCATGCATGCTGGGGTACTGTCTTAAGTAAAACAGATGTATTTCTGTTTTCATAGAACATAATTTCTAGTTAAGGTAATATTAGAAGAGGGATTGTTACCGGTAGGGTAAAACCTAGATAAGCTCTTTAGCATCATTTACTCTTAGCTGACTTGAAACTCACTAATTTAGAGGTCACACAGATAGTGAAACTTGATTCATTTTGTGTCTGTTCTTCAAAGTTTGCTCATAAAAGGGAGAAAAATTATCACAATTGGATTGATGCTTTTAGGAAAATTCCAAGATTATATAGCAAGAATTTAATAAACATTTACTAAAGGCTTTGATGGTGCCAATTCCCTGGGCTCAAATGTGTGGTCAGCAGTGAGGCCTGTCCTCATAAATCTTAGCTAAGGAGAAGAAGGCAGATGTAGAAGTGTATAACTACTGTGCTATGTGATCTGTGCGAGTGGAGAAGTCTCAGAAGGCCCAAGGGGGCAGGTCTAGGTTTCTAGAATATCATTAAGGTACACAGTAATTAGATGTTTTCTACTTACCAAGCACTAGCTTTTATTCTTAGTCTCTGAAAATAACAAGCCCATATTTTTCTTTCATTCTTATTTCTGATTCCAGTGCAAATCCCTGAGAAAGGTAAGAATGCATTGCCCTTGAGCATAGCATAAATTTTTATTTATGCTCATAAAAATCAGGATCTATTAGCTATTTGGCCTTGAGCTGAACAGATGTGTTTGTTCAGTAGCAGAGATTAAGATTTCTTGAAAGTCTTGGTTGCTTGTTTTTTGATTCCTGAGCACTATGTTTTCTGACATGTGCTATTCAATACCAGAGTAATCTCATTACCATTACTCATTTACTAATTTAGTGAAAGACCATTTGCTCAGGGAAACCCTGTGTGTATTTTAAAAATAGCTACATACCCAGGTTTCCTTGATGTAGTAAAGAGAACAAAAAAGGAAGCTGTTAGTTTTATATACGGAAATAACTGATTTGAAGTCAACCTGTTCTCATTTATATACAAACATGATATATGTTACCACTGAAATGTTTTATGTGTTTGCATTCATACATAGTCTCTGTTCTTTTTGCAAAATGTTGCTCTGTCTGGTTTTCTCATTAAGAGTCAAAAAGCTCAGAGGCACATCTTCACATTTATAATTAATTGACCCAATCAATAATTGCCTGATGTATACCTTGATCATTCCTGAAGATATAAACAAAAGCATGAAAGAATCTTTAGGTAACTCAGTTTCTTTGAGGAGGAAACACTTAAATTTCTGATGGAGAATGAGTAAGAAATATTCTTTCCTTTAAAGAAGTTGGACCAGTGACAAAATGATGTGCCAGTTTCTATGACCAAAAGAATTCTAGGTAATGACAAAGCTTTCCCTTCAAGAGCGCCTCCCTGAGGAAAATAGGATTGTGATAAGTAGAATTCCATTAAGATGAATTAGGCAGCCACTAGAAATGAAAATTGGATGGGGGAACTTAAGAATCTGTATTAGTAAAGGTTATTAATTTTAAAAAAAAACCTTTGTGATTCGTAAGTATGATGTTTGGGTGTTCACACCATTGTATGAGCTATTCCTCCCTTAAATCTTGTTAGGCTGTGGTTATATTACTGGTCTGTTGTCAAAAAGAAAAAAAATGTATAAATGCTTAAACAGGTAAAATTATACTTCTCAATTATGTAAAACCCAGAATAATTTTATGTCCTTGGTGGAAGTTCTTCTCCAAACAGTGACTTGGGGAATGCAACTCCTTCCATCCTGTGGCACTACTAATTTCAGCACTGACTTCCAACGTCACTGTGCTGTACACCAAATCTGCAGATGGTGAGAGGCAGACACACGTGAGGTTGTTATGGACATGCTTGGAATTGGTACAAAGCACTTCTTTTCCTATTCTGTTGGCTAGAACTCAGTCATATGACCTTTTCTAACTAGAGGCAAAGCTAGGGACATAGTCCACCTGTGTAGTGAGGAGAAGGAAGAGGTGAACTGTTCATCATTGACACAGAAGCCTTGAGCTGAATCAGAACACTTTAGATTTAGAAAGTACCAAAGGGTTTTGTATTTATTTATTTTCTTATTCCCTCGTTGGAACACTCCTCAGCTACTTATTAAATACCCTATATTCCAGGATTTTCTTTATCCTTGTTTGTTGAGTCTGGCTTCTCCATAATTTATCAACACTCAATTTTAAGTTGTGATGTCCAGAAAGGACCACATTACTCCAGATATGATTAACCAGTAAAAAGCACAGTGGGACAAAATTTTCTTCATCATCAGGTCATAGTTCAAGTCTACCAGACAGCTCTTCATATTTAACTTTTAATTTATTTATTTAATTATAAGGTGACATGGATTATGAAAATGTGAACTACATTTTCATGAAGCCAAGGAAAACTTAAGGAAATGTTACTCTTTTTTGGTGGTTATTGTATTCTCAATATCTAGCACAATACTTGGCACATTGTAGTTATTTAATACATGTTTAATGAATGAAAAAGGGTTTTCAGCATCTTAAAAGATTTCTTGAACATAGTAGATACTGCATATTTTTCATTAATTTATCTTTCTGGACTGCATCCTAGATGATCTCTGTAATCAGTCCTCTAATACATTAACTTTTTTTTTAAATGTCTGTACTTTTAATTTCTAGAACTTCTATTTGTGATTTTCTCCAGTCTATTTCATTTTTGGATTTTTCTCCTAATTTTTCTGAATATTTTAAATCGTTTTTAAGTCTCCTTCAGATGGTCTAAGTTTTATAGATTCTGGCAGGTGGAAGTTTTCACCCGTGTCCCTCTTACTGGGCATGTGTGCTCATTTCAGTGACATTGACTACCACGGGAGTCTCAGGTGAACCGGGGTGGTATCATCCCATGGGGTGTTGGGGTGTTTTGAGTTTTTCCTTTGCTGAGGATCTATACATAGGTCCACTTTTAGATCAATTTTTATGTTAATGGTTCAATCAGTGTACTCTCACATTGAGAATAGTAAAAATTCAGACCACACACCCACGGGTGTCAGGTGTCTGGTTTTCTGGGTTTTGATGGCTGACTGGGAATAGAGACTAAGGGCTTTAATTTCTTTCTCAAAGAACTTAAACTCATGTTCTTCTAAGGCATATATCTGGGCCATGTGCTTTGCCTGTCAGCTCCTGCTTTACTTTTGGCACCTTCTCTTGCTTTTCTATGCTTAACCATGTATTAAAAACATCTTAAAAAATATATTCTCCCCAGCATTTCTGTGGGTTTGGAGCAAGTGCTGGGGTTTCCCACTGTGGTGGACACTGTGATACATGGCCCAGAAACCCCTTCACTGAAGGATTTGTTGACCCAGCTGCTGGCAGTACTGTCTGTAGATAATGCTCAGCTGTCAACCTTTTAGGAATTGCTCAGCTGCAGAGAGCCCTTTCATTCAAGGTCATATCCCTTTTGTTCCCTGGGCAGCCCACATCCAATGGCCAGTTGGTATAAGAATACAGAGGCCCTGCCATCTTGGTCCAACTTGGGACCAACTCAGGACCAATTCTGAGGAGCCATTCTACTTCTGAGCATGCCATGAGTTTGGTCAAGGAGCCCCTGAGTACATGTTGCAATTCGGCTTTTCCCTTTGCCTGCTCCTGCTTCCCACCTGCCCTTCACAGATGTTGCTTCCAAGGGCATTCCTAGTAAACCTTCTGTCCACCAGCCTCCCCTTCTCCACTGCTTCCTTAGGCACCCTCCTGTGACATCTATATCAGGTGCTCCATATTGACTAGAACTCATAGGGCATTTAGTTAACAGTATTAATGTGAGTAGCACCAAGCCAGTCACCTCATCCTATGCTTTTGTGATAGATTTATTTATGTAAGACCTCACTAATTTTCTTAATTTTTTTTATATTTCTACCCATGGTTCAAGTCACTAATATAAAATCTTTTAAAGTTTTTATATTCTAGGCCATTTGATTTCTTCTCTTTCCTAACATTGTGACATTTTGAAGTTTGGCATGTGTGCCTCCTATAGCTTCATTCCAAGAATTGATTTTAAAAAAATGTTTAACAGGAAAGATGAAGAGCCACTCCTGGCAATTCCTCCTTGGAACACAGAACCACTATTGAGATTCTAATTTCAAGTAGCTGTAAATCTATAATTCCATCCACATGTTGCCAGCTTACCAAAAGGACATCATGAGAGGCTTTAACAAATACATTTCATAAATGAGTTCATGAAATCCAATTCTACTCTGTCTACTGAAATTTCTCATTTAATAACTATCAAAAAGGAAAGTATTTTGGTTAATTGGAATGTTATTTTCAGTGAACATATATGGCTCCTAGTGATTACATTATTCTTTCCTAAGTGCTTACAAATGCTAAAAATGTTAACTACTATTATGATTATAACATGAAAAAAAATCTGTCATATCTCCTCTTAAAAACTGAACATGTATACAAGTCTAGTGATTAATAGTGTTGTTGGGAAAATTTATTAGTTTTTCATATGGGCCTTAAAAATCTGTAAGAACTGACAATTATGTGCCTTTATTTGAGGCAAAACATGAGAATATAGATTGACTTTGTAAAATAAAGTTAAATTATGTAGAGGGTAATTAAGCACTTGAAGAGTTGCTTTTTTGAATGTCAAAATATCTTGAAGTGGTAGCCTTTGAATTGTTACATACCCTTTCTTAACCTAATTTTTGTAAAACCAGGAATAACATTTTATTTCCTTCACACACAAAGACATATTTCTAAAGACAATAGCTGACCTCAACCTCAAGGTTGAAAAATAGAAAAATTCCAGTTTAAATAAAAAACATGACCTATCTGATCTATATCACCATTCATAGTGTTTTTTCTAGATCTTTTTTGTCAATGGAGTAAAATACAAAGAAGAAATTAAAGCTATAAAATGAAGACACATACATATTAATTTTGTAGATCATTCAACTACAAATCCTGGAAATACAAAATAATCAACTAAAACATTTTTTTAAATTAACAAAAATTTAGTAAAGTTATTGACATAAACATCAATCATTATATAGAAGACTCCTGACTTACAATGGTTTGACTAACTTTACAATGAAAGCAATACACATTCAGTAAAATTCATACTTTGAGTTTTGAATTTTGATCTTTCCCTGGGCTAATGATATGCTGCAGCTCCCAGTCAGCCATGTGGTCATGATGATAACAGGCGATACTCTAGGTGAGCTGTGCTGCCAAGCTATGCTGTTTGGTATGTTTTGTATATTAAATGCAATTTCAGCCTATGATATTTTTACTTGTGATGGGTTCATTGGAATGCAAGTTGAGGAGCATCTGTAAGTTAAACTCAATAGCCAATTTTAAGACGTGAAGGAAATACTCCATTGTAACAACAAAAACATCAGTAAAACTATAACATTTATAGATTTTAAACCAACAATAAATATATAGGATACAATGAAGATGGTTATTATTAGACTTTACTGAGAAATTAAAAAATAATTGCATAAACAGAGGGACACCATGTTCTAGGATAAGGTGTATTATAGAGAACTAAATTTTCCCCAAATGAAATGTACAGGCCTACTCCAATAAAAATCCTACTTATGAATTTTTTTTAGTAATTTAAAGCTAGTTGAGAAAAAGAAACAGATTAGAATAGAGAAGAATTTGTTTTAATAGGTACAGAAATGCTGGGGTCCTTCTGCCAGATATTTGACCAAGTTTCAACTTCATACAGTAGAGGCAAAAAATAACCTTATTCTTTCTTACTGCTGACCCTGAACTGTGTTTGTGGACTGTTTCTTTGTAATTCTTTGGATGAAAACTTTGAGATATTTTGAAGTTTCCAGTTACATTTAGATTTTGAAAAATTAATTTTGTTCATTTTAATGATAAGAAAACACTCTCATTTTGTGGTTATATTGTCCAGTGTTGTACAAAATTAAAAGATTTTTAAAAAATTTATGTCTTCTCCCTCAACTAAGACTAGAAAGCAAAGAATGCCCTGATGTCCTGGCTGATAGGGATCTTGCTCCTCTATTCTTGGATTTTACCAAGCACTCTGGCCCCTTGAAGAGAGGGAGAGGGAAAAAGGGAGGAGAGATGAGGGTCAGGAAAGGTCCTGCTACCTGACACAGTAATGATTATGAGATGGAGTCCACTGAGTGTGCTGGTGAGCCTTGCATCTAATGTTGGTTCTTTCTCTCATGGAGTCCTCTCATGGGCTTTTCAGGAAGGACTGCTATTATGATTTGAATATAAGGTGTTCCCCCAAAGTTTTTGTGTTAATACAAAAATATTAAGAGGGGAGATGATTTGATTATGAGATTTGTAACTTAATCTGTTCATTCTAGTTTGAATAGACTGAGTGGTTACTGCAGGCAGTTGGGGTATGGCTCAAGAAAGTGGGTCACTGGGTGTGTGCCCTAGGCGGGTGCATCTTCCCAGTGGCCCCTTGTCTCCTTTGTGTCTTTGCTTCTGACCCCACCACAAGCTGAGCAGCTTTCCTCTACTAGGCCCTTCGGCCATGATGAACTGTGTCACCTTGGGCCCAAAGGAATGGAGTTGGTCATCTGTGGACTGATGCTTCTTTAAGTTGTTACTGCTAGCTATTTTAGTCACAGCCACATTACACCAGTGGAGTCTTCAAGCAGAGGGTTTTTAACATGTGCCATGGTTTACCTTTGCCATAATTCCTCTCTGATCCTGGGCATCTGGCTATTTGCCCCTTCACTAGCTGTGTGCCACCAGTCCCAGCAGTCATCTTGCACAGGAGTCGGGATCCCTCCAGGTGGCCTCCATCTGATCCCTGAGGTGCTCTGTCCCTACCAAGTGGGATACAGTCCAGTAAGCTGAGGGCTTCCCCTAGGCTTTTGTCTCCTCAGGCAATTCCTAGGCTGAGCTGCTCATAACTTGTGCTCCCCAGACTCCATGGGACACAGGCCAGACTCTGCATGCTATTCATGTAGCCCCCACTCTCCCTTGGCAAACCCTTTCTTCCATGCCTGCTCTCTCCATAGGGTGGTGTAATAAGAAATGCCAACTACCTTGACAACTCTCTAAAATGAAATCCTTCCTCTTGGCCTTTTAAACCTTAGTACTTTTATGCCCATGAGATAAGTGAGTCTAACGTTGGTTATGACAGACATAGTTGAGGTGGCCCTGCCTCCTGGTACCCAGGCCTTTGTGATGTCTTGTCATTTGGATGAAAAAAGTCTACAAAGGTCATTTTGTCACAGTTCATGAAAGAATAAATATCAATGGCCATTAAATATGAAAAAATAGTTAACATAAAACTGAAATGACATTTATTTTTAACAACTACCTCTTTATAGAATAAAATGTCAACACAATTGACAGTTAAAAATAACAACATACTTACTATGTGAATGAAGGTACAATGAGGCAAAAATTAGCATAACTTATGATATGAATTATTACCAATTTTTTTGAAAGCCCTTTGACAATAGCAATTAAATCTAGCAAAATTTATACATTTTGGTCAAATAATTCTAATTCTAGGGATTTAATTCTAAAGAATAGGAAAAACAGATAAAGAATTATGTAAATGACAGATTTGTTTGTTATCTTATAATTATAATAAATATCTCAGAATAGATAAAAATAGAAAAAAAGTTTTGTAATAAATATGCTGAAGTATCAATTACTAACATTTTTCAATAATGTGCCTATATTTATATTGCAATATTCATTGAAAAACTGACATAAAATGGATTGTACTCATCCACTTATTAAAATCATTTATTGAATATAAGTGCCTACCATTTTCTAGCCATTGTGTTAAATCTATGTATTCATCCCAATTTTTTATGTATCCTTAGAGAAAAAAATCACCAAAATTATAATTTACTTTCTCTGTCATGGAATTACACTTAAAAATTTTTTATTGCTTTATACTTCTCTGCAATGTCCAAATTTCTTTTCATGCACTTGTAAAGCAATAAATGAAAAGCTATGAAATCTTACTTCTTCCAATACTTTCACTGGAATTCTCAGAGTAGGTATCTCTGGTTTATCATTGGTTAATGAGATGTGGGGATGGTGAGTAGTTAAAAACAAACAACAAGAAAAACTCACATTTTGGATGCAGTAGAAGACAGTAAGGGTTGCATAAGGAGAGTGTTGTAAAGAGGGCAGTGTGGCTTCCTGCTGAGATTCTGCAAAGCTGCATGTGTGTTTGAGCTCTCTGAGAGTCTGGCTGCTTAGCAACTACCACATAAAGTCATCTTTCTCTCCTTAAAAAAAAAATTCCAGGCTATGCATGACTTAAATGAAGATGTTCTAGTTCACTGGAGCTTAGAGAGCAATTACTTGTAGCTGTCTTTGGCATTTGTGCCACGCACATCAGAGAAATAAAATGAAGACCCTGTGCACGCCCTGTGTCTTCATCTCCAAGGGGTGGCGAGGATTGCTATGAAAGGAGCAGCTGTTCTCCTAAGGCCTTATTTCTTCTGAAACTCAGAAAGTGCAGGAGAGCAGTTTTGGACTTAGTGGGCCAGGGAAAACCTTTGTTTTGACAGTGGAGTAAGGGTGAAAAGCAGAGTGGTGTAGAATAAGACCCTTGGATTTACTAAGTGACCTTCCTACTCCAAGATAATTTTCCTACCTGCCTTTAGAATACCTCCCTAGGGAAACTTTCTAAAAAGCAAGACCAAAATAAGACCTTCCTTTTTCTGCAGTCACCCACACTAACAGCATATGTCCTACTGAGATTAGCGTTCCCCAGAATTTTCCCCATTCTATAGAGTCTTCCCTCTGGGATTCTGAAGGTCTTCAGTGGGGGGCCTAAGTAACCTTGATGAACTCCTTTTCTCCAGTAACCAATGTGCTTTCTTCATTGTCACTTAGATCTCCAGGGACTCTTTACCTGGCTTCTGAGTTTTGTTCAGTATGGCACCTAGTTTGTGACATCACTTTTTTTCTTATCAAGGAAGACATATGCAGTAGGGTGTTCAAAAATAGCAACAGTGAGGGCAAAGAGGAGGAGAAAATGGCCCATGTGACAATAAAACATCAATGAAATATATGCCTGTGGAGTTTTTGTTGTTGTTGTTGTTGTTGTTTGTTTGTTTTTTGTATTAGGGATTGAATCCAGGAGGTACTTTACCACTGAGTTACATTCCTGGCCCTTTTCATTTTTTATTTTGAGACAAGAGCCCACTGAGTTTCTTAGGGTATTGCAAAGGCTGGCCTTGGACTTGCAATCCTCCTTCCTCAGTTTCCCAAGTCACTGGGATTATAAATTTGAGCCACCATGACTGGCTAATGTTTGAGCTTTTATATGTAAAACTATAATTCATTTTAATTAGTGAATGCAATTACTGTGAAAGCCCTAGTCAGTAGAGAGTATACAAAAAGGAATATGATGTTATTCTCCAAAATGCTTACAGGAGAGACATACTAATCAATAAATAATAAAAAGGAGAAGGAAAGAAAAGGTGGAAAGGACAGTGTTTAAGGTGAGCATTAGCCTGGGTGGGAAAGCCCGGAGTCTCAGACAGGAATGCTAACATTGTGGATCTGCAGGGCTCTGGGGGAATGACTGAATGAAAAATCCCCCCCAGATCTAGGGATAGAACAACTGGTCAAATGAAGGGCAGAGAATCTGAAATCCAGTTGAAAGATTCTACAAAGACCAGATATGGATGCTACTAAATATGAGGATAAGATTTCTAATAAGTGAAGCCTAAGCAATGTACAGAAAGGCCAGAAATTCTGTAGGACAGAGGAAATTTTAGGGCTCAGAGAAGCAGATGTATTCCTTAAGTAGAAATACCTAAAGGACTAGCCTCAGAGTAGGAAGAAGGAAGGACTATGACAGGAGGCTGATTAGGAAGTGGATCCTAGAAGTAGCAAAGACCCTACCAGGGCTTACAGGGGGAAACCTAAGTGAGAATACTAACATTTATTAAAAACTGTGATTTTTTACCCTGCTTACAAGCCTAACAAGTTAGCTTGGAATCCCATGGATGGTGGGAGAAGGAATGAACCTTCTGGGTTACAAAGGACCTGTCATGACTCAGCAAGTGACAGGAGCATATTTGGATCAGTTCCTCTAGCTCAAGTTCAACTGGGAAAATGCGGACAGGATAGTGGACTGTACAGGCAGTTGATATCAGCTCAGAAGAGAAACTTGGAGCTAAGGGAACCCACATCTTTTATAAGGAATAGTAATTGTGCCTTATGTTTACTTTAGAGAGAAACATTTCTCCAAGGCTGTTTGTTAAACTTTTAAAAGGGAGTCCAGAACAAAGAATGGACAGGATTTCTTTTTTTTTTTTTTTTTTTAAAGAGAGAGTGAGAGAGGAGAGGGAGAGAACTTTTAATATTTATTTCTTTCGGCGGACACAACATCTTTGTTGGTATGTGGTGCTGAGGATCGAACCCGGGCCACACGCATGCCAGGCAAGTGCGCTACCGCTTGAGCCACATCCCCAGCCCAGGATTTCTACTTGTAAGATATGAAGACATGAAAGAGACCCATGATGAAATTCCTCCCAATAGCTCTGTGCTTAATATCTATAGTTGGATCTGAAGATTAACATTTAAAATGGTCAGAAAGAGGTTACTGAACATAATTTAAAAATGAAAGTTGAGATTTTTATCTAAAAAAAAGAACTTTGTAAAATTTCTGGAATGCTTGTGATTTCCCCATGTTTCTTAATTTTGTCGCATCTTGTCTGTTTTTCTAGGGGATGAGTACTAATGGATAAAAAGATTTCAGCAAGGAAGGAGAGAAATGAAGACAGCCAGTTCTATCAGCATGCATGAAAGTCTGGGGTAATGGGTTCTTCAGAGGGGTGTCAGTTTGTCTTCTCTCCAGTTTGTTCACAATGGATTCACCACCCCTGACTCTGCAAGGCTGGGCAGCTTCCTTACTGTTTAGGTCCTGCCTCCTTCCAGTATTGGGGAAGAGGGTAAATAACTGAACCCAGAGATCCAGTCTCAGACTCTTGCTGCATGTGGATACTGTCTGCATGGGCAGTTTCCTGGATCTTACACAACAATGCATTTAAGAAAAATAAATCTAGTCTGAAATAGCAGCATAATTTTATGTGATTTTTAACATGAATCATAATTCCTCTTATACTCAAGGATTTCTAGAAGGATTCATTTGATCTGTAAGAGTCAATCTTAGACCTTTCAGAAGAGCTAGGATTTCTGTGTATTTCCAGAGTATTACAGTCCAATATTCTATTATTTTTGTGGCAATTATTAATTATCACATGCAAATTGTTCTGCTTTACTGAAATTCCAGCTCTTTTCTTTGTAAAATCTCATTTTCAAATGTCCTTCTGGGGACATCTTATTATTTACCAGCTTCTAGGACAGGAATTAATTTCATTTGGGAAAGCAGCAGGATATGAAACCGTAGACTCTGTGATTACCAGTAGTTGCATCTTAGAAAAGAAATTGGTTAGAGAAGACTGAAAGAAACTATTGTCACCTAAGATTTGCCACTTTTCTATTTCAAAATTAACTAATTCTCTGTCTAAAGTCTAGAACCTAACACTTCTAGAGACTTTGTAATTAATGAGGAAAATGTACAATAACTATTAGCTTTAATTGACATCTAATGGTGAAAGAAAAGTAAAAACCACTTGAGAAAGTTTTCTTAGGCACCTAGAATCCCAACCAGAAGTTCTTTTTAGGTACAAGGTTAAGTAAGAATGTAATATTGAAATTCACACATTAAAAATTATTATGCCCTTAAGAGGAATTCAGCATTGACTCAGTGGTTTTCTGCAGAATCTTGGCAAAAAATTCTTAAATATTTTCCAGGACTAATCAACAATGGCTTTAGACTAGCGGATGTCCTTAATAATGGGGTTTGGCAGTTCTCTTAGGTATGGTTCTTAGGGTTAGAGGAGCTGGTGATCCATATTGAAGAACTGAGTTTGAGTCAACATATCCTTGAGGTTTATAGGGCAGGATTATATCAATCCTAATAAATGGAAGAGGATCATGGGTCAGAATGCAAGTTAGGCAAAAGAGTATAAATGGCTTGGCCCAAGGCCATGAGTGCTATTACATAATTGGACTAGAAGTGTAGGTCTTTTGAAGGTGGTCTACACAGCATATACTTAAATGCATAAGATGGTAGGTTCTGTGAATGTGTAATTTGCCTTCTTACCGAGGTGATTATAGCATAATAAATAAGAGTTTAAACTTTAAAGAGAGGGAGATGGAGAAGGAGTGGAGAGAGGATAAATTCAAAGCATAGCCATTTACTTGTTAGCCATTAATTTAACTTCTTTGTGCCTAAGATTAAGAAAATAAGGAAACCAATTTTCTACAGCACATGAAAAATGAAATAAAATGATACATGCAATATGGCTACTATAGTGTCTGACCCTCTGTGTCTGGGACTGACATTCATTAAGTGCTAGCACTTATAGTTGTTACCACTGGAATTACATCATCAGTCTTCAAACAAATTTGAGGTTTTAAGCATCAAACATACTCAGCAGTAAGGTTAAAACTGGGAAACCCAGAATGAGAACTGGTCTTACCCATAAATCCAATAGGAACTGCTAAGTGCAACAGGTAAAAAAGTTTGACTTAGTAACTTAGAAAATTGTTTTATCATAAATATGAAATTATAGATGATAAAACAGGAACAGTTTAGAAAAAGTTCATTGATGAACTCATTCTTTTCATTCAGTAGTTTTTAAGGATCTAGTGCTTACTTTAAGAAGTATATATGTGCTAAAAATATTAAGGAAATATTAGTTACCATCCCCGTCTTCCACTCAAGCTTTTATTAAGGGAGGACATATAGAATTAATATTTGTTTATTTAAAATTAATGAAAATTCATTTTTTGAGACTTTTAACTACTTTTATACTCTATAACTGTAGAGAGCTATAAAAATATAGTTCTCGTAAGAAAGAAATAGCTTTTAAAATTTCAAATATGTCCAGTTGCTGAATTGCCCCACAAAATTCATCTTATTGCTTATGCTATAATAGGCTGATTAATCAAACTAAAATACAATGCATTATCTAAAGAGGATAATAAAATAACATTTATAAGATCCTAATTTGTAAGTCTCCTCAACATACATAAATATTACAATGATTCATGCTTCTATCAACTTCAATTTGAACAAATGTATAATCATTTAAAAGTGTTTTAATTCTAAAAAGGAAGCATTCCAAATGATGCTAGAAAATAAGCAAAATCTTTCTTTCCCTGGTTCTAGATCTTTCTAAGGTGGCTTATTTGAAGGGAGAACTAGAGCCTCAGGCTTTTACTCTATCTTCCCAAAAGTGATGGCAGAGATGAAATTGGCCAAGGATTTCGAGGCTGTCCCTTGAGGGACAAATGTTGCTCAGTTTCTACTGGAGGATGGAATGATCCATAAAATCCCTTGGGCAGGAAGTAATTTGAGGGGCTTTATATGAGTTTATTGGAATAGAGAGGAGCAGGAGATTTCTTAGGACCTGTACTCTGAATCAGTTTACAGCATGGGACACCTGTCTGGATATTGACAGGCAGGAAGGAAGCCTGGCCAGCGGGTCCATTTTCGGTTGAGAAAACTGAAGAGAGAAAACTGAAGGCCAAAACTGTTCGAAAGCATGTTAGGGTCCTTTCTACTAGACTCTACTTTTGAGAATGTTAGACCTTATGCTCCATCAGAAGAAGACTTATAAAACTTGTGAGTAGACTGATCCAGATTGATGTTCAGAGTTATGAGCAAATAGGGAGAAACTCTATAACCCATCTGGAGGAAGAACTGGTCCAGGATTAGGTTGACAGGATGGAGAGATCCTCCTCCTGGGATCTGGATCCTATGAAACCCACCTACTTTGGAACCTGAAAGCCTGAGCCATCCCAGTTAAACATGACTCATGCCGTGGTGATCTGATAATCTAAGGATTCCAATTTCAGTTTAGCCAAATTTGGTAATTTCATTACCCACACTTCACATACCCTTTCTAAAAGCTCAAATGTAACATCTGCTTCAGTTAATTTTGGTCCACAGGGTCAACCTCCTTCTTGCAAGTCATTGGAATTTGAAGTATTAACTATGTATATGTGCTTTGTTACCAGTGGCAATAATCTGCTTTTCCAGAGCACTCATGAGTCTGTATTTCCTCCCTTAGTATTACATTATTTTCCAGAGGTATCCAGTGACTCTGGGGCTTGGCTCATGTTTTTTTACATGCTTGGACATTTCTCCTTTATCCTTGAACTATTTTCTCCTTCCACCTCTGAGGGTTTTTTTTTTCCCTTCATCTCCTTGTTAGAGTTATCATTTTAAATTTAAGCTCTCTGATCTTCCATAATTTGCATTTTTTGATTCCCAAGGGACATTCTTCCTCTAGAGAGTTTTTACATAATTCTTAAGGGTTTCTTCTTATCATCTTCATAGATTTAATATATATTTGGTAACTTTCTTCTTTAAGAATTTATAAGGAAGGACTTTAGCTCAGGGATGCAAAGAAGTTCTTTCAAAACCCTTTTCTGATTGATCACTTTGGTTGTCTCCAATTTAACTCTCCTTTTGTTCAGCTTCCAGACACCATTGTATATGCTGTGTCTGCTATCTTTAGGAGGAAGTATGGTTTGAATTCTTTCTCCTAAATTTATGTGTTGGAAACTTAATTCCCAGTGCAAAAGTACTGGGAGTTGGGAGCTAATATGAGGTAATTGTGCCCTGCCCTCATGAACAACTTAACGTCTACTGCAAGAGTGGGTTAGTTATCATTACAGTGAATTTGCCCTCTCATCACATGATGTCATCTGCCATGTTATGAAGCAGCAAGAGGGCCTTCGGCCGATGCAGGCCTCTTGGCTTTGTACTTTCTAGTCTCCAGATGTAATAAATAAATCTGTTCATTATAAATTATCTAATCTCAGACATTCCATTATTATAGCATAAAATGGACTAACATTAGGCATTCAGTAAGAGACTTGATCTGATATTTTTTCTTATAGTATTTTTCATACCTGCATTAAAATGTTCAGCCTTTTTTGTGCTCAATGCTCATTTTTTCTGTGTTAGTATCTCATAAAAACAGGTTTATGTTCTCTTAAAACTTCAGAAATTCATATCCATATCTGCTCTCTATCCCTTCTTTAGTGGTTCTCCACTCTTCTAATGTAACTCTAAAGTTGTTTTGACTTCATTCATGTGGAATTGGATGGATGCTGGATCATCTTTTGGGCAGAGTTCTTATGACATCCACTCTCACCTTATATTGTCTTGGACCTGTAGGTTTCTCTTCCTTCAGTTGTTTTTCTAGTAAGTCTATTTTAACATCTGCTGCAGTCTGGCTGGGCACAAAATAACGAGCCACTCAAGCAGGAACAAACTTTATTTCTGAAATTCCCGCCAATGCCACGAATGCTCCCGGGAAATATGCCAAACCACACACGCGACGTTCTCCTGGGCCACACTACTCCAACAGGAAATCCCTCCTCTGGAATTCCCTCCTACCACACTTCCCCAACCAACTCTCCAGGAGTCCCGCTAGAGCTCCAAAGTAGCAGGCCAAGGCAGACAGCAGGGGTCTAATATCTAAATGAATGCAGATCTTAACATAATCATATCATCTCAATGGCTTGCTGGCGTCTCCTTTCAACCAAAAATGCCATGCATCATTCCTACTTTGCTATGGCTCTTAGCATCTCCCCCCTTCGGTTTAATTAAGCAAGAAGCAATGTGGCTTAGGACCGTGCCTGTTAGGTTGTCCAATACAACATATGGTCCTTACCCGTCATCGGATGAACTGACCTCTAGGCATCAGCCTCCTGTCTTAGGTTGGTACCACTGCAATTGGATCATACCTGTCACTGACTGCCGGTCCAGCATACAGCCATACTTGTGGATAGGCCTATGCACCAGTCGGGGGGTGAGGTTCTTTTCCTCACCTCTGTTGGCCCCCAAAATTTGGCCTTTGTGCCAGTGGGGGGGTGAGGTTCTTTGCCTCACCTCTGTTGACCCCCAAATTTAGACCATCACTAGTAGAAGGGAGGAGGATTCAGAAATGCCACGACACCAAGCCAATTGACGGCTCCTTTGGAAAAATTGTATCACTGGTGACACCATCAGCAAAGATACGCCAGCACTACCACAATTCGCTGCACCATCAGATAGTTCACAATGCATACAAGTGATACATAGTCCAGGAAAGTTTTGCAAGCAGTTCAAAGTGGAGGAATCTATCAATATGTCCATTTCCTCCCAAAATAAATCGACTCCTTGATTGAGCATTACTTGTTGAGTTATTATTCATTGATGCATCAGTTTATACAGTTTACTGTGATAGCTATCGAAGAAGTCGTAGTTTGGTTTTATCTTTGTCTTCACCGGTACTGGGATGAAGGTAGGAATTCTGATAATGATGGCTAAAAAAAAAAAATTATGTAACATTCCAACAGGCACTAAGAAAACAATTTTCTGAACAATTTACATTATTCTGAACAGAATTATTAAATATAATGAGAAGGAAAGGTGAAAGTAAACAAACAGATCTGTTAACCTCCTTATTTGTTCACATATTAAAACAATCCTCAACAGCTGTTTACCCAATTAAAATTAAACCATTTAAATCACGTGAATAATAAAAAATATTTGGATCCATTTTTTCATGAGAGCTCCTCATATATGATCTATGGACATACACACATATAGACATACAACACAAAACAGAAGTGTGCACACATAACATACAACACATAAGACAATAGTAAAGGCCTTGTAGCTTTACACAGGTGAAGTCTCCATTGCAATGTTTAAAAAGTCCACAGTCAAAAAATAAAACTGATCAGAAAAACATTAACTTAGGTATGTATGAGCTCAAAAATAAAATAGAACTTTATGATATGGGAAAAGGCAATAATAAAATAGATATTAAAAAAAGCATCCTGGTTAATCACTGTCACAGATGTAAGAATAGTCAAGTTGGAGCTCTGGATATCAACTGTTATGGATTTGAGTCAAATCATCTTCTTTTTGGTCTGTACACCTATTCAGTTTTCTTTTGATTCTATGCTCAGCAACAGGTTGATTTCAAGGATGACCTCCATCAGAGACTTGAGACCTTCACACTCTTTCTTGTCAGAATGACATGAGTTTACTGGAAATTTATTTTTTTTAATTAAGGCAGAAAATCAAATGCCAGTTATGAGGCATTGCATGCGAGAGCAAATCAAGAGTCAGTGTAAGTTGGGCTGATGGTAGCTCTGGAGGAGAGGGCTGTTGGCATGGATTGGAGTAATAAGAAGAGTCTGCAAAAACGAGCTGGGATTCAATCCAGGCCTGAAGTGGTGGTGCCAGTTTCAATGAGTGGAAGGGCACTGGGTCAGCTGTGGAGTGTCTGTTTTAGTTCTGTCTCCCACTTGACTAGCTAGGTGACTTGGATGAATTTCTTCTCCTCACTTAATGTTCTCCCTTTGTAACTTAAGATATTTAATCCAAGATTTAAGATCATTTTAGTCCCTAACACACTCATACAAATATAAATATATGTATATGTATACATAAATGTATGTGTATACATAAATGTAAATATGTATTTGTACAAACACATGTATATTTGATGATAATCAAAAGTATTTGGGAGGAATTAAGTTTTGTGTCATTGTCATTTCAATCACAAATATCCATTGTGTTTTCTGTCACACTGGAGAGGAGTTTGCTACCTATTAAATACTTGTTAAGATGTGAATTTATTTGATGATAGACTGTTCAATTACTTGTTCAAGGCAGTAAGCATTTATTGAATACCTGCTGATTGCCAGAATCTGTGTTAAGTGCTGGGTCCACAGAGATAAATTGGACACAGTGTAGAAAGGAGATCATTAGAAAGTAAGATATAACTGTATGACAATAATAAAACTATGTTCAGAATATGGTAGGGGAATGGTCAAGAATTGGGTAGAGGAGGCCAGGGAAACCTACTCAGAAGTCATGGTTTTGAGTTGAGTTTGAAAGATTATAAGGAACTCCCAAATGATGAACAGAAGGCATAAGGACATACCAGGCAAAGGAGAGGACATACACAGATGCATAAAGTAATGTACCTTTTTGTGAGTGCAAAATTCTCTTAAGCAGCCAGGCGTGGTGGTTCATGTCTATAATCCCAGCAACCTGGGAGGCTGAGGCAGGAGGATCACAAGTTTGAGGGCAACTTCAGCAATATGGTGAGGTCCTGAGCAACTTAGTGAGGCCCTGTCTCAATAATAATAATAATAAATTAAAGGGCTGGGGATGTAGCTCAGCGGTAAAGTGCCCCAGAACACCACACCCCAAAGAAAAAGAATAAGTGACTTGGTGCTCTAGGTAAGAGTGTGAAGTATGCAATAGAGAAGGCAGTGGTCTTTGCATAAAAATGTGTAGTCAAATATGCTAATCCAAGAAGTATGATGATTCTAAGATCAGGAAACTGTACATAGGGAATGTATGTTTGATATATACATACATAAGGTTGCTATAACAAGTGCCACAGACCAAATGGCTTAAACAAGTTGATTGCTTACAGTTCTGCAGGCTGCTAGTCCCACTAGTCATCCTAGTTGACAGAGTTGGTTATTTCTGAAGCCTTGGTTCATACATGGCCTTCATCTCTCTTGTTTTCATATGCTCTTTTCTGTGTAACTGCCCATGTTCTCATTTCTTCTTAAATGGTACTTATCTTATGGATAAAGTCCCATTCTAATGATTTTAGTGTAACTTAATTACCTCTTTGGAAATCTATCTCCAAATACAATCACATGCAGAAGAACTAGGGGTTAGGACTTCAAATATAATGTCTGAGGGTTAGATTCAGTTTTTAATAGGGAAAGTAATTATAAACCTGGACCTTTGTGACTAGCCCATGAAATCAGGAAGTTTACCAATTACATTGACTGGTGAGAGGGGTGTACATTTTACCTTCTTTCAAAGGTTCTTTCACTATCCTCTACTGAAAAGTCCTCTGCAATTAGATGAAGGCCAAGTGACTGTTTCTTTACAACTCTAAATTTCTGGACCCAAACCACAAACATTTTATAGGAGGCATAGAATTTAAAGAATTGTCCAAATCTCCTGCCTTTCAAGGCCCACCTTGAATACTTCCTTCGTAAGTCTACACAGGTCTCACCTGGCTGGTGGACCACTTTCCCCTATGAACTATGATTTTCCATTTGTGCCTTAGATAGAATTTAACTGGTTCTGTAGCTATTGAATAAGCTTAAAAACACCTCTACCTGTGTCTTTCACTAGGTCAGATTTTCAATTTTTGCCTCACATTATTAGACATGTGGTACATATTCAATACATGATGAAGGTAGATTATGACTAAATTCTTTATGGGATTTGATGTCCTGGCCATTTCTAGCCCCATTGTGAGGTCTCTTCTTGTATTAAGTCCAGATTACTCTGATTCCCTCCTGAAGTACTAACTCCCAGAGGAAAAACTGCTATATTCATATGAAGTACTCAGCATGGAGCTGTAGACTCTGAAGACTATTCCATCTGGAGTAAGTGACAAAGAGACCGTCTAAGAGCCTACCCTTTGAGGAGAATGGCTAATACAACTAGAAAGCAGCCAGGCAGAAAGGACAGTTTTTAGTTTTTTTTTTTTTTTTTTTGACACCAGGGTTTGAAACCAGGGGTACTTACCACTGAGCCATATCCCCAGCCCTTTTTATTTTTTATTTTGAGACAGGGGCTCACAAAGTTGCTGAGGCTGGCTTTGAATCTGTGATCCTCCTGCCTCAGCCTCCCAAACTGCTGGGATTATAGGCATGCACCACAGAGCTCAGCCAGAAAGCACAGTTTTACAGAGTTTGACCAAGTCCCATTAGTTTTTCACAGATATTGCTGTGGATTCTGGCAGTAAGCATTATCAAAAAACAAACCTAAAAGAAACACAGAACACTGCACCCTTGCGGTTTCTCCAGAGTCACAGTGATTTTCACTCTGTGGGTAGAGAACTCCTGTTGGGGATGGAGTGTGGGAAAGAACACTTCCATGATCAATAAGCTTACCTAGTAATACTTCGTACACTTCAGACTGAGCAAAAGAGAGATGCTGTTTTTCAATGGGCAAATAAAGATGCTGTTATGGTTAAGAGAATTAAAATTCTGAATCATTTCTAACATTGTATTTTTTTCTCAGTTGCTTGATATTGACATTCAATATTCAAAAAAAAGGGCCTTCCTTTTTATGAAAAATTTTGGCGTCACCTACTTTTGATAGAAATGCTTTGGTTCTACAAGCAAAAGTGGAAATTTCTGGTCCAAGTATTTTTAGTCTGCAGCTAGTAAGAGCTTGGAGGCTGCATTTGTGTCCTTCTGGTTCAGTTTTGATGACACTTTGTTTTCAGTGTAACTCCCTAGGACAGCTCTAGGGTAGGGCTGGGTGCCAGGGATTTGTTTATCTTTCAGCCAGCAGGGAGAAACTCCAGGATTCCTCTACAGGACACATGAGGACTAGTGCAGAGTGCAGACAAAACAGGATATTACTTTCTGATTTAGTTACATGCGAGAATTTCCCAAAGGGCTCTCGTGTTGCTTCTCCTAAATAATCTGCATGGCAAAGTGGCCCCAGACCCCAACCCCCAAGTGACCCCTTTGCCTATTAACATGAATGGGTGTTGCCAAAGAGAAGTGATTCGCAAAGCGGATTTAACAGAAAACAGTGAAGTTGCTGGAAAGAGCAATGATAAAAGCATGTATGTTGGAAAGGTATTCTGAACCTGGCTTTGAGAGGAAAGGTATATATTTGCAGAGACTTAGACCGAAAGGAAAGCTCCTTCAGAGTCGGGGAGGAGTCTGATCAACTCAAGGTAGAGGGAACTGGATCTCACTTGGGTTTCAAGGGCCTTGTCAGTAGGTTTGGCACCATTCTTATCCTCCTCATTACGTTGGACTTGGACTAATTTACAGGCTGTCCCTGACTTACCATGGTTTAAGTTACACCATCATGAACCCAATAGAATCCATACTTCAATTTTTGAATTTTAATCTTTTCCCCAGCTAGCGATGTGCAGTCTGATATTCTCTCATGAAGTTGGGCAGTGGCAGAGAGCCAGAGCTTGCAGCCAGCCACATGATCACAGGGGAAGCAGCCAATGCTCTCCAGGGGTACTGCAAGCCTGGATGTAGACATCCAATAAATTACATTAGATACTCACCATTTGATTATAATAGGCTTTTTGTCCAATGGTATTGCCTCACTGTAGGTTAATGTAAGTGTTGAACATGTTTAAGGCAGGCTAGACTAAGCTACAATGTTTGATACATTTATTAAATGCATGTGGGAATGTTTTATATATATATATATTTATATATAAAACATGTATTATATATGGCATGTAATATATATATATATATATAAAACAGAATATCATCCATAAAAAGAAGGAAAGTCAGTCATTATGACAAAATAGATGTATCTAGAGGATATCATGCTAAGTGGAATAAGCCAGACACAGAAATATACGATATGATCTGACTTATATGTGAAATCTAAAAATGTCATAGAATTAGAGAGTGGAATGGTGGTTGCCAGGGGCTGGTGAGAGGGGAAATGAAGGGATTCTGATGGGAGGGTACAGTCAGTCGGTCATAAGATGAATAAGTTCTGGATATCTAATCAATGGATAGTTATGGATGTGTTAGTTTGTGATAATCATTACACAAAACATGTCAATCATTTCATTGTCCAACTTTTAGTACCTAATTAGATGTTTTAAATTTTAAAACAATTCAGATTCTTTTCCATTGGCCATAGGATAGAAATCTGGTCCTCTCTATCCCAAAGCTAAATGTAAAGGACCTGGTCTTATCCTAGTTCCCATGCAACTCAGATTGCAACCACATAATGATTTCCATTCTGAACTATCTTGGTGTACTCCCAAGCCTTTGAATATATGATTCTCTCTAAAATATCCTTCTCTGTTTGATAGCCTTCTTATTTTTTAAAGGGCTATGCAAGTTAAATACTTGTGTGAAGCCATCTCTGACTCCTTAAGCAAAATGCTTCACACATTGTAAATGCTCAGTCAAGTTTAGGTGTAATTGTTAGGCAATTAGTTTCTCCCACCTCTGAATTCTCATAGCATTTTGTTTACATCTGTCAGAGCACCCAAGCATATTGCCATTGTTTGCATATCTTTCTTCCTCACTTGCCTGTTTTATACATCTGGTGCCCAGCATGGTACCTGGCACAAAATTTGTTCATCGGTAAGATTCACACTCAGATGCCTGGAGGTGCCACAGGAAATCAAGAAAAGCAGTTGCAGTGAAGTAGAGGAGGACACACTGGAGAGTGGACCTCCTACTGTCCTCTGAAGAGAGATGGCACCTACTCTACTTTGGGCAATTGCTGCAGGGCAGGAAGACTTAAATTTAAAAAGAAGTTATAAATTGGAATTTTTGTGTAAACTCTGAATTTTGAAATCTTGGCAGCTCACATGAATTTTTAAGACCATGGTGTGGGCCAAGAGAAACATGTTTGAGGGCTGCCAGTTTTTATCTTGTTAAAGGCTGGAGGTGGCAGGTGAGTGTTGACTGATTTCCAGATGACACTCCCGCCTTCTCCCAAAGCCAGGATGGCCCCTGCAGGGCTTTCAACAGACATCAGGAATAGGGGCTCTTCTCTTTCACTCTTTCCACACTGCACTTTTCCACTTTGTGGTGTTTCAGTGGGTTTTCAAATTGCTGACAAGCTGCCTCTCCACAGAACGTTCCTGCCCGTGTTAGGCATCCATCGGCCACCAGCGCTGCACAGAGTTGGACGTGGCATCCCTCCAGTGGGCATGTTGGGTCTGAAAGTCAGGACAACACTGCCTGAGGAGGAAGAAAGAACAGGAGTAAACCTGGTTCGATGGGAGAGGTCAACCACATCTTCGAAAGGGAAAGGGGGGCTGGTTGATAATAAGGGAAATTGGATTTTGCTTCTGATAGTATTTGGAGTTTTCTGACCATATGGGCCCTTGGTTTGTGTTTCCTCAGATATTCTTCACAACAAGCCTGCACTAGGTGTATTTTTATCCTTATTCCATCAATGATGACAGAGCGCTCAGAGAGAGAATAATAAGCCTAAAGTCACACAGAATGTGTGGAGTTGGAATTGAACTTCAGTGGTTTACGTACATCCAAAGTCATTGACCTGTTCATTCCTCCACAACATCCCCTACAGCAGGGGTGTTCTGTAGGGAATGTCATGATGGTAGCCTGTAGGAGCAATAGGGAAAAGACTTTCCCTTGCTTCTTTTTCCTGTCTGCAAGGTTCAGGTAAATGTGCCAGGATGGGGAAATTCCTCTGCCTTAGGTTCCTTATGCCACAGTCCCAGCAACTCTAACAGGTGAGGAAGACAGACCCCAACTACTTGTGATAAGTTGCTTTCTCAACTCTGTTCAGCCCAGCATTGCCAAAATATGTTCGATTCTAGAGCCAGATCTTGGAGTACTTATTTCACATCCTTGGTAATAAGTGTTTCACAGAACACTCTTTGAGAAATGTTCCACTTAACCTCAGTCCAGGGGTCTCTTATGAGATAAGGAGGCTTAAGAATCTTCTGGAGAACACTCAGAAGTTAGCACCTGGCTAGGAAAAGACTAAATTAAAGGGGACTTAGACTGTAAGAAAATTTGGAGAAGCAGCCAGATAATGAGCTTGGCATTTATTATAACCAAAAATCATGCTGTAAAAAGGGTGTTAGGGAGAAACTGTTCAAGAAAGAACCCTATGAGACAGCTTGCTCCCTCCCGGGATGGCTTACCACAGAAGGGCCAGGAAGGCAAGGGCTGGGGAAATATTGTCTTTGCAGGATTTTAAACAGAATAGCTTCCCCTGGGCAAGATGTGGATGCTTATAGAATCAGAGGATAGATTACCTAAAAACTCTTAGAAATCACCTTTTTAGCCACAGTTTTAAAAACTACATCTGAAAAACGAGGACTAGAGAAATAAAGGTGTTAGGTCGGTGGCGGCAACTTGGTGGTGACATGGGGGCAACTTGGTGGCAACTTAGAACACAGCAGCCCGCACCGGAAAAGAACATCAATCAGATGCCGGCGGAAACTGTCAATCAGCCAGATCTCCTGACTAATGCCTGTCAATCAACAGGACCCCCCTGGCCAATCCTGGAGTTCAGCCAACTCCCCTGACCAACTTCAAGGGGGCAAGGGACCCTAGAATCACCTTTTCCTGTCCCAAGCCCTTCCCTTCCTGCTGTAAGCCCCATAAAAGTCCAGTCCGGTAGAGCTTCCTTGTGGTTTCTCCTCAGACCCTTCTCCTGTCCCCTCTGTGGGTCTGATCGAGTTCCGCCGGGGAGTGATATCTCAATAAAGCCTGTTCAGCGGCCCTTTTAAATCTGCCTCCTTTGGCCATTGCCTGCCTCGCCTGATCTCACAAAAGGGGCCACACAAGTTTCCTGAGAAGTAATGATTGTAGAGCTTGACCACATGTCCTCACCTCATAAGCTTCTTTTCTGGGTGCTACTCTTTTATTTTGCTTCTTCCAAACAGATACCTGACAAGTGGTTGCACCAAGGTTTCTTGCTGTAGCCAAGCACACATGGGCCCACATGGGATGACCAAAACAGCCAGCCCCTCTGGGAGCACGCCTGATGAGAATACTCACCCAAAATAAAGTAGCACCTGGTTTGGAATTCCTATGTCACAAGGTCAATTTTAACTTCACGATTTTAACTTCTCTTAATTTTATGAGATGCCATGATTAAAGCAAGCCTGAGCATTCACCCTAGGTAAAGATTTCATGGTCTGTTGTGCTGTGACAAGCCATTAGTTAGGGTAATTAGGCTGGGCTTTCTGTCCCTGGCATTGCCCTGTCATGGTACAGGTGAGTTAGAGTGGTGGAGAAACTGGAGGTGGGGGCATGAAGCCCTCAGAAGTGTTCCTGCCAGAAGGTGAGAGTGTGCATCCCCAGCACTAATGAGAGAGGGTGCCTGGCTTTAGGCCATAGTCAGACAATCTCGTTAGTTAACACTGACAGGTGATGAGTCATCCTTCCATCTTGAATGAGCCTCATTATTTAATATGACGTGCCAGAGTACCAGTTGGCATGGTTGGAAATAAATATATCTGAGTGTTGTCAGCTATGTCATCTCAACTCCTACTTTGAATGAATTCAGATTCTTTCCACCTGACTGTTGCTGGGCAGCACTATAGGATGTGAAGTAGAAGGCTTGGATCAGCTCTTTGAGAAAAGAAATGGAGGTAATGGTCCTCACACTTCAGGACCATGAGCTCTAGACACAATGAGTAAAGGAAAGTGGCCAGCAACACAGCTGACCCAGAGCAGGCATTCAGAAGAGTGGCCTTGGTTACTCTCAAAGCAGTTTGTTTAAGAACTCAAATGGGCTTGGGTTTAGATTAGAGTTTTGCCATTTACTATGTGGATTTGAACATGACTCTAAATTTACTTATCTGAAAAGTCAGCAGGGTCATAATTCCATATTGTCTACCTTGAAGAATCATTGATAATGTCAAAGAAATTATATATAGGATGTCCAGCAGTATCTGTACTACATATGGATCAAATACTGATTATTGCCAATCTTAATATTGAATGTGTTTACTACAGTTGGTCTATATATGTAATTTGTAATATGAAAAAGGAGAGGAAGAGCTAATGCCTACTATGTATTTACTTGGTGCCACATACTGTTCTAATGCTTCATGTATGCAACTCATTTGATCTTCACAACTACTCTATGGGATTTCAAGGATGATTACAGCTGAGGCACATAGAGGGTAAATAATTTCCCTGCCTCTGTCACTTGTCCAGTGAGTGGCCTGAGGCAAGATTCATACCCTCAGTGTTCTCTAAGAGTTGTACTAGTCTCCTTTCTTCACTCAGGGGATTTCACAGATAGTACTTAAGAAAATCATAAGCAGAAACTTTTGAATAGACCTTATGAAAACATTGATTTGTTTCTGGGTTTTCAGATTTACATGGTACACCCAATTTTCAGGTAATACAACTGAGGCTGAGACAGGATCCTAGATCTTGGTGTAGCCTCAGTTTACTCTTCCTGAGCTCAGTGCAGTTCCAGTGACACTCCCTTTCTTGCCTAATGCAACTAATTTTTTCTATTTCATTTGTGTCAGGCCTGAACCAGCACCCTGAATGCCTATGGGATCAATCCACTCCTATTTTATTTTATTTTGTGTGTATGCAGTTAAAAAAAAGACTATTTTGTTTTTCTTAGAGAAGTTTTAGGTTTACAACAAATTTGAGAGGAAGGTATAGAATTCCCATCTACTCCCCCATCCCCACAGGCATAGCCTTGTTGACAGCCACAGCCAAAGGGGCCCCAGCAAACTTCCAGCTGCCAGCAAACTTCCAGCTGCTGGCTGATGATTGGCTCACAGTGGCCCCAGCAACATCTAGCTGATTGGCTCCTCTGCTGTGATGTTCATTGGGCTGTTTCCCTGCCCTTCAGAATGCCAGCTGATGATTGGCTCACAGCGGCCCCAGCAACATCTAGCTGATTGGCTCCTCTGCGGTGATGTTCATTGGGCTGTTTCCCTGCCCTTCAGACTATGGAACTGCTCATTGGGGGACTTCTTTGGCTCCGCCCACACGACCCAGCCAATCAGCCTCAAGAGCAGGAGGATTGTGGGAGGTGGTGAGGTTGGTGTGTGTGAGAGGCTTGTGGAAGCCAGTGGTAGCAGTTGGGCTCTGAGGGTTTTTTTCCTGAGGAGCTGATTTGTTTGGCGTTTGTAGTTCTAAAAATAAAGTTAGTTTCTTTTGACAAGTGGCTCCTGAATTGTGCCCAGCCAGACTTCGGCATAGCCTCCCCAATTTTATATCTTCAAACAGAGTGGTACATTTGTTATAATTGATGAAGCTATGTCGACATATCATAATTACCCCAAGACCATGTTTTACGTTAGCATTTACTCTTGGTGTTGCACATAAAATGGATTTGGATAGATATATTATGACATGTACCCATCATTACAGGATCTGTTTTACCTTAGCAATCACTCTTGGTGTCGCATATACAACGGATTTGGACAGATGTATAATGACATGTACCCATCATTTCAGTATTACTCAGAGTATTTTTCACAACCCTAAAAATTCTCCATGTTCTGCCTTTTCATCCCTTTCTCTTCATTAACCCTTGGTTACCACTGATCTTTTTACTGCCTTTTGCCTTTTGCAGAGGTTAGAATCATGCAGTGTGTAGCCTTTCCAGATAGGCTTCTTTCACTTAGTAACATGCATTTAAGGTTCTTCATGTCTTCTCATGGCCTGACAGCTTATTTCTCTTTTGTACTGAATAATGCTTGATTCTCCAGATTTACCATAGTTTATTCATTCACCTGCTGAAGGATATCTTGGTTGCTTCTAACTTTTGGTAATCCCAAACAAAGCTATTATAAACATCAGTGTGAAGATATTTTATGTGGGCGTAAGTTCTCACCTCCTTTGAGTAAAAGCCAAGTGGTGTAATTGCTTGGCTGTATGATAAGAACATATTTAGTTTGGTAAGAAGCCACCAAACCATCTTTTAAAGTGGCTGATCTCTTTTGCATTTCTACCAGCAGCTATTCAGAGTTCCTACTGATGCACATTCTCACCAGCATTTGGTGGTGTTAATCTTCTGCACATTAGCTCTTCTTAGAGGTATGTTATTGTATCTGAGGGTTGTTTTAATTTCCTTGAAGACATATGATGCGGAACACCTTTTCATATGGTTATTTGTCATCTGTATATTTTCTTTGGTAAGGTATCTTTTAAGATCTTTGGCTCATTTTTTTTTAAAATCAAAGTAGTTGCTTTCTTACTGTTGAGTTTTAAGAATTCTTTATTAATTTTGGGTAATAACCCTTTATCATATATGTCTTTTGCAAATACTTTCTCCTGGTCTGTGGTTTGGCATCTTATTCTCTTGAAATGTTTGTTTGCAGGGTAGACGTTTTAAATGAAATCCACCTTATCAATTATTTTTTTCATGGATTATATCTTTAATATTGTGTCTAAAAAGTCTTCACCATAATCAAAGACATTTAGGTTTTCTCCTATGCAATCTTCTAGGAGTTTTGTAGTTTTCTCTTTCATTTAGGTCTATATTTATTTGAGTTATAAGATCCTAACTTATTTTTGCTAAGAGGTGCTTTTAAAATGTTCTACTTTAGGTAGCTAAAACTCATAAAAATAGTTTCCCCACAGAGTCATAGTTTCTTATCCCGAATCTGAATTAAATTAGATATAAAAATGAAATTTTTTTCCTCCTAAAACACAAGCAGTACACTCATGATAAAATAGCCAATAACTTTGTCATTTCAGCTAAGGATTTCTGGATGTCGTTTGCTTTATGGGACTGGGGACAGTCAATAAGAAACCCATGCTGAGTGTACTAGTAGCAATCGTCCTGAAGTCTGCCTTACGCATTGTGTTTATGGGTCCTCTGACATCAGTGATTTATTAGGAACACGTGAGAGCCAAGTAGTCTGATCACACAGTGTTGATACCATCCTGCATTTTCTCCTTCACTCTTAGGAGAGCCCACTCATTTCTTCCGAACTGCTCCAGCTGGCAAGGAGAGTGCCATGAGCACTTAGGAGACTCTGGGGGCATAAATTAGAGAGGGAATGTTTTAACTTGTTTTGAAAATTAAGCATGTGATAAATCTCAGAACAAATCAAAGCCTTTGTGAGACCCAACTCGGAGGCTTTTGCTTAGTACTTCTTCCTTATTAGACAATATTTTCAGAGACTTATCTCCAATCTCAGAAACAATCTAGAACACTAAAAATGACAAATGCATTCCTGAAGACCATATATCTAAGAGACAGCACTATACAGTTCCAAATATATTTGTGATTACCTCGTGGAACTTAATCTGAACTACAGGGCTGGCTAGGGGGAATAGTTAGCCTGTTTTTTGTTTTTTGGTTTTTTTTTCTTTTTGATGTATTGACTAAAACTCTACTCCATCTCAACTTTTTGGTAAGAAGCTAGGACTGTGTGGGCTCAAATGCAGATCAAGCTCAAGGGCAGAGAAAGAACAGGAATTTAAGTTCCTCTGTGTTATAAACAGCTGCATAACCTTAAAGAATATACTTCTCTTGCAAAGAAATTAGGACAATAACACAGAATCACAAGTGTTACAATGAATATGAAATGAGAAAAAAATAAGCATTTTCTAAGTTCACCTTGCTAAACAAATGCTAAAAAGTATGGCCTTGACTTGAAGAAAGCTGAAATGGCTGGATCTTCTCTTGCCTCCAAATGATCTCCCTTCCCCTACTTCCTGGCATGACTTCCTGGTATTATCAGAACACAAGTGCCTGGGGGTTAAGCTGAGTGAACCTAAGAAGACCAGGCAAATGTGAAATACAAGTTTCTAGAGATAGGGACTCCTTAAAGCAAAAACACCTCTACATTTATTCATCTCATTGTATGATAATATCCATATGTGGTTATGCAGCCAGGTAAGCAAATGGCCTCTTCCAGACTGCAAAAGACCAAATAACAGGAGATCCAAAAAAGGCTGTTAAGACCATTTATGCAAAACATTAAAGGATGGAGATAAAATTCTTTTTGGTACCCTTAGGCCATCACCCATTTAGAGGGATCAAATCAGAGGCTGAGGTGGTAGCAGACTTCTGTGAAGAGATGCCAGAGAGTTCTGTATCTACCTCTGAATCCCACCTCACCCCTGGGGGTAAAGAGGACTGCTTCCAATTCTTCCTCTCCTTCATCCAGAAGAGATATGGGGGGTCTCATGCGAAGAGCACAAGAACCTTGAACTATACCTGATGGAATTTGGGAGAGCCCAGGACTCCAGTGAATGTTGTAGCTAAATTTGGAGGTGAAGACAGAGCTGAAATAACTACCAGGATTAAGAGATGCCAGTAACATGGACTGTCCACTGAGGAAAGCTGTCTGCTGCTACAAATAGAGCCAGGCCAAAAGAGAGGCCCTAAGGCTGTAACAGACAAGGCAAAAGTGATGGGGGCTGCCCAAGGCCTTTGAGATCACATCTCACCACCATGTACCCCAGATACTGGTTGTGAAACCACAGAACTTATTTGCCCAGCTGGGTTTTGGTCTTACTTGGGTCTCATTCCTTCCTTCTATGTTGCTATTCCTCCCTTTTGGAATGGACATGCAAGTTGTTTTTGAGTTTTACAGGGGTTCATAACCAAGAGTTTGCCTTGAAACTCAGAAAAGACTGTAGACTTGGACTTTTGGAAAATGCTAAAACTGTTATAATGATGGGGATTCATGGAGATAGACTGAGTTCATTTTGCATTAGTAAGATTTGAATAAGCTTTTGGGGGTCAGGGGTGCAAGTTTATGCTTTGGATGTGTGTTATCCCCCCAAAAAGGTTATGTTATTGTAAGGGTCCGGCAAAGCATCGGAGGAAGAGACCACACAAGAGACTGGCTTCATGCAATTGGCAAAAGAGGATTTATTGATTCAGCATGCTGAGGTTCCAGGCTCACTCAGGAAGATAGAGCAGCCCAGAGCCCATAGCAGAGGTCAAGCAGAGCTTAAGTCCACTTTTTGGGGAGGGAGGGGGGCTTTGCATACATCAGAACAAATCATCATGAGGCACGGGAAAATTGAACAACAACTCTGAGACATGATTAGTACATTCATTGGCGGGAACAGGCTGGGCAGGGGTGATTGGTCACTCCTAAGCGGGGTACACATTCAAACTGATTGGTTTGGGGGCCTGGATGCCTATGTGCCGAGCTACTCAGAGCCCTTAGCTATTAAACAACCAGGGAATCAGTGGAAACATTTACTGGGCAGTTCGGGTATTGTCCTAACAGCTACAGGGATTACAGGTTCTGGGGGTAGCAGAGGAATTTTAACAATACCTAGTCTTTTACTTTTTAACTCAGATCCTGCAGTTTAGAAACTTTACAATGCCCGGTCTTTTACACTTTAACTCAGGCTTTGCAGCTTAGAGTCAGTTTAGAAATTTTCCTTTACATTATAAAATGCAGAAAAATGTTAAGAAGTAAAATGTTTAAATTATGAGAGTTGTAACCTAATCAGTGAATTCATCCATTAGATGGATTAATAATTTGAATGGACACCAACTGGTAACTATTGGCAAGTGAGGCATGGCTGGAGGAAGTAAGTCACTGGGGGAATTTGACTTTTTTCATCCCTTTGTTTTTAACTGTTCTGTGTAAATTTTTCTTGTTCATAAACAATGAAGAACATTATTTTGATTTTTCTACCTAATTTAGAAGCTCTATTGAAAAACCAGCCTTTATCTCAGAGCAAAGCCTGTCCAAGGAAGGGACATGGCCTTTGTCCTTGGAAAAACCCACAGAGCACTCCTAAGCACATTCCCACCCTGCTAGGTTGTTTGTCTACAGATAACAGGAGAGATCTGCTGCACCAGGTGTCCCTGACTCAGTCAGGCTAGGTGGAGATCCATAGCAACCCCCTAGAAGCCACCAATCAGCATGAGACAGGGAAATACCTGGGATGCCAGATGACCCTCCCAGTAGTTTATGGTGGTTGATAACATGTTGGGAAACCTTGTAGTTCAGCATGTACACCCCTCTTGGCTTAAATCAATCAGTTCAAATGAATACCCCTTTTGTACTGACCAATCACCCCTACCCAACTTGTTCCTGCCAGTGAATGTGCTAATCATGTTTTAGAGTTGTTATTTGATTTTCCCGCGGTGTGTGATGATTTGCTAAGAGATGCTATGATGTATGTGAAGTCCCTGCCTTCTCCAAGGACTGTATAAAACTGCTGCAAACCCTGGGCTCGGGGCCTCTCAGCGTCACCAATTGCTGTGTGTGCATGCGGAGGACCGAGCTAGCTCGCAATAAACACCTCTTTACTGCTTACATCGATCTTGGGTCTCTGGTGGTCTTTGGGGGGTCCTGAATTCAAGCATAACACTATTTAAAGTAAACATCAGAACAAGGGAAATGATCAGGGATCAAGATGTCCATCGTATCAATAAGGGTGTCACTTTTCCAAGAAGATAAACAATGTATATGTGCCCAAGAAACAAAGCATCAAAATGCATGAAACAAAACAGAACTCCAAGGAGAAATAGAGAGTTTCACTCTCATCCTTGGAAACATCAGTACCCCTTTATCAATAATTGACAGATTCAGTGGAAAGAAAATTAATAGGAATAGTTCACCTGAAGAGTACCTCAATCAACTGGATCTAACTGACATTCATAGATTGTTTCATTGAACAGCAGTCGAATGCACATTCCACTCGAATTCATATGGAATGTTCATCAAGACCAAATTCTGAGCCTAAAATTACACCTTAAATTTGAAAGAAAAAAAATCAAAGTACGGTATGCTTTCAGACTATAAAGTAGAAATCTGTAACCGAATGATAGCTAGAAAACTCCGAATATTTGGAGATTAAACAACATATTCCTAAATAACACATGGGTCAAATATAGAAGTCTCAGAGAAGCATTTGAATTAAATAAAAATGAAAATACAACTTATCAAAATGTATAGGATGCAGTGAGAGCAGTTCTTACTTATAAAGTTATAGTACTGAGAATGCATATATTGGTTGGGGTGATAGGGGTGAAAGCTTAATTTGTATGAGGTCCACAGACAGTGAGGAATGAATAACTACAGCAGAAACTAGAGACAATGCTTTTCAGGCATTTAAATATATATATATATATATATATATATATATATATATATATATATAATTTATTAAGAATCTTCATGAATCATAAAATTAACCATTTTAAAATGAACAGTTCAGTGGCAATTAGTACATTCACAATGTTGTGTTTATACAACACTCTAGTTCTCAAACTTTTCCATCACTCTAGAATAAAACCCACACTTATTAAGCCGTTTTTGCCTGATTCTCCATTCCTTCCAGTTCCCTGGCACCAATCTGCTTTTGTCTCTATGAATTTATCAATTCTTGATATTTCATATAAATAAAATTGAGTTTGTTTTCTTGTCAATGGAACAGAGCAATAAGACAATATATGAGAGAGAGGGAGGGAGGGAGAGAGAGAGAGACAGACAGACAGACATAGACATAGACATAGACATAGACATAGACATAGACATAGACATAGACATAGACATAAACATAGACTTAGACATAGACATAGTTAAGAGTCAAGTTCAATAACTCTTTTCCTTCTCTGGTTTGAAATTGAAATCTCTTCATTTCTCAGAGTAATTTGCAGGAACCACTTTCCTGTGTTCACTTCAAGTGGCATCTCCCCATCATCCTAGTTAAATAGTTCTGTCTCTTTCCTGTCGTCTACTTGTGAAGTAGGAAACAGAGGAAGACTGCCCTGCTCTTTCTGATTCCCAGCACTTCTCATCTAGTTTGTTGTTGAGACTTTACTTGTAAGGCCTTTAAAGACTTTTCCCTGCTCTGTGTAGTTCAGAAATAGATGGAGACAGACTAGACAGCTGTCCATGCTACTGTCATATATCTTCATAACCACTTTTTGAGGTAGAGCTGTTATTACTGGTATTCCTACTTTATAGATGAGGAAACTGAGGCTCACAATAGACTAACTAACTTAAGATAATACATCAGGAATAGGTGGGACATCTGTTAGTTGGACTTTAAAGCCTGGGTTAGCCTGAGTTTAACTGAACTTGAAAAGAATCCCAGGATGATGGAAGGGCAGTGGCCCCAGGAGGACTTGGCAAGAGAATCTCAGAAATGCCCTTGGAGGAGGTCGCTCATATTTTGTATTCTCCTATTCAAATCAACCAGAGTGACTCAATGTTTCCTTGCATTTTATGCATTTTGCTTTGCTGTTAGAATTAGTTGAATGTTGCCCTTGGCACTGAGCCAGTCCTTTTTCATTTTTCTCACGTTTGCATTCAGCCATTTGAGGGTTGCATTCTGTCCCTATTTGCTCCCAAGATCTGATCAGACCACCAAAGCCCATCCATTGCTCTTAAGTTATTATTTCCTCAATTGACATTTCAGCAGCCTCACTTCCCACTTTCCTACCCTTGCGATAAATGTTCAAGTGAAGTTTTTCACACCTTCATTCACACTTGCTCTCTTTCCCTCTTCTTCTTAAATCCAGTGTGTCGAGCTCAGATGTCAGTTGTAGACTCAGGAGAGAGGCTTGGCAGGCTCAGTGGCCTCCTGCAAGGTCTGTGGGCCTGAGGTGATGCCTTGCAACCTCGTGGTGCTTCTGGCTACAGGGTGTCTTCCAGAGAGCCATTTTGAAGGAGGCTGGGCAAACTTACCTTTTATGGGCATCAGAGACAAACTCAGGAATTTCAAACAGGGCTTAGTTTGTGGCATTGGTGGTGATGGAGGTTTTGTCCTGTTTTGGCAAATTTGAAGGCAGGAACAAAACAGATGTGAGACTCTCTCCCACAAAGAAATGTATCACAATTAAGGGGAAGAACTCTCAGAAGTGATTTAAAAGCTATGTCTCTAAGGCACTAAGTACATATAAGGTATTATCATGGAAGGAATCTAGGAAAAGGGCATAAGGGCCTCTCCATACTGTTTCTGTAATTTTTAGTGAGTCAGCTTCAGTGTTTCAATATACAAAGTGACAGTAATATAAGTATTTGAAACACTTAAAAAGCCTGTGTCTACTTTTATATCTATTTCTACATCCATGTCTCTACCACTTTTACTACAGATTTACACATAGGAATCAAGGTCAGTCAACCTGGTTATGCCTCTAAGCATCCATATTCATTCTTTTACAAAATAAATATATTTTAATCATTTTTGAGACTTTAAATTGCTCACTATTCTGAATAGTGTGATGATGTCCTGTGCCATCTTGTTCTGATCCTGGGATGTGAATTATCCCTTTGTCCAGGGTATACACACTGTATATACTACCTGCCCATTAGTCACTCAGCACTTGTCTTGGTTATCAGATTAATTGTCATGGCATCAGAGCACTTCTGTTCAAGTAGATCATTTAAAAAAAAAACATATTTATTGGGCTGGGGTTGTAGTTCAATCCTCAGCACCACAAAAAAATAAACAAATAAAAATAAAGATATTGTGTCCATCTACAACTAAAAAAAATGTTTTTAAAAATGATTTATTGACCCTTTTTAGTTATACATGACAGTAGAATCCATTTTGACCTAATTATCATAATTATAAAAGCATAGAATATATCTTATTCTAATTTAGTCCCCAGTACCTCTCCTTCCCCTCCCCTGCCTCCCTCGGTTCCCTTCCCTCTAATAACTCATAGTTATTTTTTAAAATTAATTCCTTGTGGATGTACACAATGGTGAGATTCATGTGGTATACTAATATTTGTACATAGGAAAGTTATGTCAGACTCATTCAAGTAGTCCTTATGATTTAATAATGATTCCAAAGTGCAAGAGTGGTCATGCTGGCAACTTGAATATGTCAAAGAGAAGCTGTGAAGTGTTTCTTTTAAGTGAAAAGTTAGAAAGAAAAAAAAAAGAAAGAAAAAAAGATGATACACTGAAGTTGCTAAGATCTACAGTACAGTAAGGTATTTTGAGAAGGAGAAAGGGAGAAGTCTTATAGTCATATAAATTTTATTATGGCATATTGTTATAATGGTTCATATTTGTTATTAGTTATCATTATTCTCGTTGTGCCTAATATGTAAATTAAAGTTCATCATATGTATGCATAGGAGAAGAAATATACATAGGATTCAGTATTATCTGCAGTTTCAGGCCCCAGCAGGGGTGTTGGGATATATTCCCCATGGCTGAAGGGGCTTCTGTTAGTGGAGCCATACAATACTCAATGTTTTATGCCTTGCCTGTTGCACTTAGCACAATGTCTTCAAGGTTCACCTGTGTGGTAACCTGTATCAGGACTTCTTTCCTCTTTATTGTTAAGTAATATTTAATTAGATTGGTATAGAAATTGCATTTATCCATTTATAGCTGATAGACATTTGGGTTGCTTCCACTTTTTGACTAATATGAATCATGCTTCTGTGATTATTCATGCACAAGTTCCATGTGTTTATATGTTTTCAATTCTCTTGGTTACATATGGAGAAATGGAATTCCTGGATCATGTGGTAAATATGTTTAATGTTTTGGGAAACTGCAAAACTATTTTTAAAAGTGGTCTCACTGTTTGACATTTCTACCAGTAGCATACGAGGATGCCAATTTCTTCACATCTTTGACAATATTTGATATTTTTTGTTACAGTGGTATGAAGCAATATCTCACTATAGTTTTTATTTGTATCTACCTGATGACCAATGTACTTGGACCATCTTTTCATATGCTTATTGGCCATTTTTATTATTTCTTTGGAGAAATTTAAATCTTTTATCCACTTTTAAATTAGGTCATTCTTTATCATTTAGTTACAAGAGTTTTTAATATACCAGATGGGAATCACTTATCAGATATATAATTTGTGAATATTTTCTCCTCGTCTATGGGTTTTCTCTTTTCACTCTCTTTTTGGTACCACTTTCAGACATATCCCCTCTTGAAGTCTCAACTATATAACAAGGTATAAGATAAGCTGACTGACATGCAATTGCAAGATTCTTTGCAGAGACTATGAGTAGAAGCTGAAACATTTCACTTGAAAGCTACCAGTTGTCTGTGTTGTTGAAAGCTACACTCAGTACTCCTTTGCTCTGGCACAGTCAACTGAGTAGGCCCCTTAGCTGCACAAGTATAAACCCAGTCCTGATTCACTGCACTGACTGGACAGTTTTCTTCCTGCTGAGACTTTAAACAAAGAAGCTGGGTTCTTTGGGTTAGTATAAACTCCTGGGTATGTTTTAGTCAAAGCAATGCCTTTGCAAATTTGCTTTTGTTTATTTGGTGATGGGGCGGGTGGGGTAAAAATGTTTCTTGGCACTATTTTCACCATGCCTGTGTCATGGCTCATTTTGACAGAGATGGATGGTGTTTGTATGTTTGTCTTAGAGTTCTGTATGAGAGGCTGGTCCAAAGGAAGGAAGCCATAGGGGCTGCCTTTCAAAAGAAGCCTTCTGTTATTCTGGGCTCACCCAGTATGACTTTGGGGCCCCAGTGCCCAAGAGGTGCATTGAATTGGACAGTGATTCTCCCTTCTCTGCAGCCTGGGAATGGTGATGCTGAGGGCGTTGGGGTAGCACCTTGGAATAACGTTGGTGTTTCCACAAGGGCACCATCAGTCTTAGCTACAGTAAGCTCCCCTGCACAGCTTTAAGATCAGCAGTCTAAGTGGAGATAAAGGGGGAGAGAGGGATGATCAAAGCAGACAGCCCAGGGAGACTGAGACAGTGTTGTGATGTATCCAGGAACAACTGGGGTTGCTTTAGACGGGGAGGAATATGAAGTTTAATAATCAAGCTGACAGCAATTGTACCCACAGGTTACCTCTATAGTAAGGAGTTTGGGTCAGAAGTCACAGACTGGCAACTAGATGCCAATTGTAGTCACTCTGTGGATATGCATGACTGACCAACACAATTTTAGATCTGAATTCAAGTGCTTCACATTTGTTCTCTCTTTAGTTTGCCATAGACCTCACCATTCACTATTTTCTCATTACCATCCTGATTCACACATTCATGTTACTCACCTGGCCTCTGGATTTTAAGTTACTGAGCCACTGATTAGTCTTTAAAATGTCCTTTTGTTTCTGACATCGTATGATTCAGAGTGGCCTTGATGCAGGAACTTTGAATATCCCAATGGAACTTGTGAACCTACAGACTCAACCATATGGAGGGTTAGAGATACCCATTGTGGCCAACATCAACTGTGATCATGGGAGGTAATTGCTATTTTGTTATATTTTTAGGCCATTGTGATAATAAACTAATGAATCAAGAATGAGAAACAATTGGGAGAAAACCAAAATATGCATGCTTTAGGAGACTAGAATATCATGCAAGAATCACCTCTCTCCATCATATCCAAACCTGCTACATAGAAAAGTTCCAGATCTGTTTTTAATTTATGCCATAGATTTGAAAATATATCAATGGTGGCTCCTTCAGGAGTTCTTTGCCAGCCTCATCTATAAATGTGTGTTTTGGTTATATTTCAAATAACAATAAGCAGGTGGCATAGACTTCTTTGGGTTTCAAAGCTGCTTTCCAAGTCTCAAGATTTTGCCACATAGAAGTTGTCTATTCTATTCATCAGAAGGCCAACCCTGAGAGTAAAGAGAAAATCATTTAATAAGAAATGACTTCTTTTTCTGGGGATGTTGTTTCTACCCTTCTAATGATAATATCAAAAAAAGAAAGGTGCATGGAGCTTTATAGATATTAAAATTGTCTCCTATGAATATTTCATATGATTGTAACTCCTATGACAGGACAAATAGTATTATTCTGACTTTATGCAGAAGGGAGTTGAAGCACAGAGAAACTAAGTCTCCTCAGAGGCATATAGTTCAGTTCCTGAAACAAAACTTTGAGTTCTCACACAGAATATATTCAGATATATTTATTGAATTTATCCTAAACTCTTCCTCATAAACAACATTTATGCAAGACTCTTAATACCTAGTTTTGTGTTTCTTTTTCTTCCTGTGTATCTTTTTGATTTGAAGGTCTACAGAATTGGGTAGCAGTTGTGATTTTTTTTTTTTAAAAAAAGGAGAACAGCAGATAACAAGAGATACCCAAGTTCAGTTCAGAGTGCAATTTTGTGATAAATTACTGAAGCAATGTTCACAGAGAAAAGGTTAAGTGCAGTATTGTTGAGGACCACTGGCACATAAAAGGCATAATAAAAACAGTGTAGCATAAAAAGATAAGATAGTCTGCTCTGAACTTGATTTCATAGAATCAAATCCAATAATATCCACAGTTATACAAGCAGGATATAAAAACTGCAGTCTCTGATTGAGACATTCCTTTGCAAACCCAGCCCACCAGGCTGACCTTGGTTTGCATTAGAAATGCCACACTCCCAGGGAAAGAAAGGATTTCAGGAAGTGCATCAGCTAGAAGTGGGTGAAGTTCAAAGCCAAGAGCAAGAAAACAATGAGAAGCAGATACCTCTTGCTTTTCCAGAGCTACACCAAAGAAAAGTGGAGGTAGTTTACATAAGCAAGAGAGCTCCTTGACAGAAATACCACTTATAAGAAAACATTTTGGGGAAATTCAATTTCCAAGGAAAGAGAAACTACAGTATTTGAGCACAGAAGTATGCATCTTGGAAGAATCACAGAGTTTTTGAAGTTTCTTCCATCATGTGTGGTTTGTTCCTCCTACAAATGTACCCAGGGGTCCTGGGTTCGAGGCACAGGTTTGTACACATGATTCTGTGGTATCCTGTCGTGAAGCCCAGTTACTCACTTGGAATAAGCCCCTAAGAAATATTGAGAACTTTGATTCTGTGAAAATAGTGGCTGTTTACAATCATAAGAGAGTAAATTCTGAGAAATTGTGCAATAATTAAATTGTCCATTGCTGACAGTCACTAAGAGCTATAATTAAGGGATAAAGCTCTCATTCAGAAGGAACACAGGGCTGGACGAGTAAACAGGATTCTGATTAGTGGTTTTGCTAATTTATTTTCTTCTGGAGTAGCCTCTCAGTTGAAAGCCACTGTGTTCTGTGCATATGCACCTATGGGGGTAGTGTGACTTTTTCTGGACGGATTTTCTAATTTTTGGTCATTTGTTTCCACTGAGGTTTTCTGATGCACTGCTGAGTGGATTTTTTTGTATTCCATTAGGCACATTGGGAGAACTGACAGGATAAGCCTGACATAGTTCATTTACATGAGAGCCCAGCTCACTCTAAGGAAGGGAACAGTGAGCAGCTAGGGCTTAACCCAGGGACATTCTGGAGAGTGCAGAGGGAAAGAGCCATTCTCTGAATGCAGCACAAGTGTTTATCTGTCATCCAGTGATTTGGCAACTCTGGATTTATATCTAAGTCCTAGGTTCAGGGAGCTCTGATATAAAATAAATAAAAACTAAAATGGTTGATTTGCCTAAATCTCCATGGGCTACTGTAAGCCCCAGGTGGCAGCAGAATTGGTGCCAGCAGCAATAGGAGATTGTGCTTTTTTCAGTGACATCAGTGTCCCTGAAGAGGTGTGTGTTGAGGGAGGGGGCTTGTCAACAGATACAGTGGGGACATTGATAAGCATTAGCTTTCTGCTGGCATGAGCACAGCATCCTCCGTGGTCAAGGACAGAGCATCAGGGGTCCAGATCAGCTCTGCTCTGTTGGCAGCCTTGGCAGCGTTACTGGCTGGGCCTGCAGGATCCACCACACAGCTGCTGCTTTGTCATTGGCAGTCATGAAAGTTGTCATGACTGTCATCTAGAGCAGGAGGAAAAAAAAGAAGGGAAGGCAAAGACAGGCATGTGCCAGCCAAAGAATGAGCCTGTGCCTTGCCAGAGCCATTTGGGAAGAATTTCAAGGGCCTTGTTTTTCTTGAAGATTGGGCGTGGGCAGATCCCAGGAAATTGCTTTGTTGATACAACCCCATTTTTGCCACTAGGAAGGAGGAACACAGTTTGTACAGCAAAGAGAAAGGGAGAGGCTGTGTCCCTGAGCAGCAGGCTCCTCCCTGCAGCACTGAGTGCATAATCCTTCCTCCAACACTGTCTGGCTTTGGTTGGAGGTACTGAAGTCTCTGAAGTCAGTTGTAGCTTCGTAAGAGGAGGGCCAGGTAGCTTTCTTGAATTCAGGCTGCTGGGTATAGGAAGGAGGGAAAGGCACCTAGAGGATGTGGAATATGCAGTCATTCCAAACTTTGGTAGTACAAAAGGAGGGATTTGGAGTTGGGAATGGAAAAAGGATGCCAAGCCTCTTAGGAGCACATTAGCTTCAGGTTTATGGAGATAATAAAGGATGCAAGGGTGAAGTCTGACAGGGAATAAGGAGGAGGCAGTCATGATTAGAGAGAAGTCAGGCAGAAAGCCGGTGAAAGGCTTGGGGAGGGAATAGAAAGGGGCAGGTAATGCACTGGGCAAAAGAACATAGGATATTTATAAATTTGAATTGAGAGAAAAGAGCTCCTCAAGTCAGTGATAAAAACTGGCTATAGTGTACAAATAAGATATGATGGGATATGGGAGGAGGAAGGACTGAATTTGGGGAAGAGTGGGAGAGGTGGCTATTGGCTTTAATGAGACCTAGGAGTAGAGATGACAGGGTAGAGTCATTTTAGATCCACCCTGAGAACAGAGGACCCATCTTAGTCTTCCTGTTGTAGGGCCTACTGTAATCCCCAGCACATAGTAGGCACTAATGATTATTGTTACACTGAAACCTTTTTCAAAAGTTACCTGCTTGAAAATAGTATCAGCAAATGGTGTTGGCATGTTAGCATATTACATGTTCTTTCTCCTTTTTCTGAGTCAGTTAAAAAAATGTTTTTAGCTCCAAAGAACATTTTTCCTATTATATCACAAACAGATATACATTTTGATCCACCACACTTCTTTGGCTTTTTTAAAAAAGTAGAAATTGAGGAAGTAACAGCTTTCTGCTTAAGTAGGCATTCCAGACGATTTGAACCTCAGTACATAGACAATGTCACTGACAGAAGCAAGCTTTTCTTTTTGATATCTGATTTAGAACCAGGAGTTGGTGGTACATGAGATAATAGGCTCCTGGGGCAGGAGAAATGAGCTGCATTAAATCAACCGTGCTCCTCATCACTGCCTTTTCCCTGAATGGATGGGCTGAACTGGGTTAAACACAATGAAAGATTCTTAAAGACAGGATTATAGCCAATATCATTTTTCTGAGTTCTCTGTGCCCTAACTTGGGCCCTATATGGGAAAATGACTAATAACAGGGTTTGGAAGACTTTCCAAACTTATAAGAACATGTTGGGTCTTAGACTACCAAGAAGGAACTAGTGCTACTATGGGGGGACGACTGGGGTGGAACCTGAGGTCTGGTTTGAACTATGCCAGGTGGCTTGGGAATGTCATCTAACTTCCGCAAGTATCAGTTTCCACCTTGTCTCTCAGTGTACTTGGGGTAGATAAGTCCTGAGATCCTGTATATATCTTAAGTGGCTACTACCTTTCATGTTGCTCCACAAAGTTAGAAGAATTAGTGTATTCTTGGTTGTTGATTGTTTACTGTAGCATTGAGCTTTATTCTGAAATGTGGGTTGCCTCTAGTAAGTACTCTGTCAGGTTAGGAGGCATCAGGAAAGGGCTAAAGATGGAGGCAGAGATTTTTTATTAAGAACCTTCTCCATAGGACTAGGGTGTAGCTCAGTGGAACAGTATGTGCTTAGCAGGTGTGAAACTCTGAGTTTAATCCTCAGCACCAAAAAGAGGTGTCCCCTCTGTGGTCAGTATTCTGTATATTATGTGTAGGGGAAAATATGAGCATTTCATATGTTTTTCTCTTTTTGTGTAAAAAAAGATGAGACAGTTTAACAAAAGCACTTTGTGTGATATGTGCATATGTAAATATATTTTCCATGCATATCTATTTATTAGGTAGATATGCATGGAATATATATTTATATAATATTTGCTATTCATAGTTGCTATTTATTAGGTAGATTATGTTTATTTATTAATATTTATTTTTCAGTTGTAGTTGGACACAATACCTTTATTTTATTTTACTTATTCATTTTTATGTGGTGCTAAGGATTGAACCCAGGGCCTCACACATGCTAGGTGAACGGTCTACCACTGAGCCACCACCTCAGCCCCAGATTATATTTAAATAAAAGATAAATCAATCATTCAGTCACCAAATATTTACTGATCATCAACAACATACCAGATGTTTTGCTAGGTCTTAGGTCACAATTTATAGTTTCTATGATACAAAGAAGAATATCTTCTTTCAATAACATTTGTAGAGTAACACTGTGATGGTTACTAATTGCTGGTAACCATTACAATTGGAAATTTTGTTAATTGATTTGTGTAATGAGTTATCAGGCAAGTCTGTGGAATATTAGGAGAGAATGATACAAGGGCTTGAAGAAAGTAGGGGAAGCCAGGAATATTTTTATTTTCAAAATTTATCTATTTATTTATTTATTTATTTATTTATTTATTTATTTATTTATTTATTGCTTGCTTGCCAGGGATTAAACCCAGAGATGCTTAACTATTGAGCCACATCTGTAGCCCTTATTTATTTATTTTTGTTTATTTGAGACACATGGTCTCACTAAGTTGCTTAGGGCCTTGCTTGGTTGCTGAGGCTGGCTTTGAGCTTGTGATCCTCCTGCCTCAGCCTCCTGAGCTGCTGGGATTAAAGGTGTGTACCACCATGCTCAGGTAGAAACATCTTTTTATCTAAAGGAGGGGAGAAAAAGATGAAAGGATTTGAAATAATTTAAAAAAAAATAACCAGGTATGGTGGCACACACCTGTAATCCTAGCAGCTCAGGAGTCTTTGAGACAGGAGAATCACAAGTTCAAAGCAGCCTCAGCAATGGTGAAGTGCTAAGTAATTCAGTGATAAATAAAAAACAAAATAGGGCTGGGGATATGGCCCAGTGATTGAGTGCCCCTGAGTTCAATCCCTGGTACCCCTCCCCCAAATACACATGTATATGTGTGTTCATGCATACATATATATGACATACTTATATGTTCTACATACATATCCATGTTATGTAGGATGACAGAGAAATGATGTTGAGAGAGCAGTTAATTTTAGACACTAAGAATTTAAAGCAGAATTTTCATTAACTGTAGTAGAAGCAGAAAAGTCAAATGGTACAACTGGTCCAGGAGAACTAAGAAAATCCATCTCAACCTGGATTAAACAGGGTTATGTTGTCTAAAGAACTGAAAAAATCCAAGTGTCTGGTTATTTACAGTAAAATTTGTGCAGAGGCTCAAATGATGTCAGTATAGTCTGATGCTGCTCAGCCTTGTTTCTGATGGGTTGGTTCCATTCTGAAACAGGCAATAATACTCCAGCAGAAATTCCTCATTTTTCCTGGTCATTCAAGCCAGAGCCCTTGCATTTCCTCCAGTGGGGCTTGATTGACCTATGTACTTATTCCTGAACCCAGCACCGTTACAGAACAGATGAAACTACCCTGTTGACTTGAGTACCCCTCACATGTTCTACCATGGGCCAAATGGTGAAAAGAGTGGCTCTCGGAGAGAGGTGGGGATTCTCATTAGGAGAAAGGTAAATAGACACTGGGCAGTGAAAATAGCAGAAGTTTTTCTCTGAGGTTTTTCATTGTGAGTGTGCTTGTAGGAAAGTCCCAGGTTTCAAAGAAAATGAAATAGATTAAAATAGTACACTACAACAATGTGCTGGGCAGGAAACAAAGTAAGAGACGGGAAGTGATATCAAGAGGGGCATCCCTTGAAAAAGAATATTTATTTGGGAATTAAGAGAATAAGAACTGTGTGGCCTGCTGAGAGCCACAGCTGAGTCAGAATGGCCTCTGGCATTTTGCAAAAAAAATAATGGTTGAGAGGTGAGCCATTAAGATGATGCTGGATGGATTCAATTGTATATTAGACCTTTACTGTCCGGTAATATGACAATATGACGGCTCTTGCTGCCTCAGGCACTCGCTACTTTGGAGTTCCCTGTTGAGTTCTCTCGGGGTTCTGAGAGTGAGTGCACGTGCAGCCCAGTGGAGGGAGTTCTGGTTGGTGTGGTGTGCCTGAGAGGAGCCACGTGGGTGGCGTTCGGGAGAGTTCCCGGGGAGTGTGAGTGGAATGCTGTTGGAGTTCAGGCAATAAAGTTTCCTGTTTGAACATGCAAGTGCTTTGTGGCGGCTGGGTGATTTGTGCTCAGCCAGACTGCGGCAGTGGCCACTGGAGACAAAACTCCACAAGAGCAGCAGTTCTGCTCCAGAGAGCAACTGGGAGTATTTTAGCCTGGTCTTGTCCTTGTCCTGGAACAAGGGCTTGTGCTTCAGTGGTCTATTTTGGGATGTGGTCCTAGAAACTATGAATAAAAGACTGAGGAGAGTGAAGAGGGAAAGTGAGAAATAAGTGCAAGAATATTTTAGTAAATTAGTTATTTCTGTGGTGCCTGATCCTGCAGGGATCTCTACCACATGAATCAAAATTATCTACCTGAAGGACAAAAGGAAGGACACTTATTTCACAGCTACTGCTCCCCATTTGTCCAGGGTCACTTCATGAAATGTAAATTCCTTCTTGTTTCTAGGATGTGAATGAATGGAGCCAATAGTACTCCTTCAAGGATGCTTCACCGAAGCCCACGGTACATGTTTGAGGGGAGGCATTGTCAGGGAAGGTGGGTCAAAGCCTACATGGAACTGATTGCCACACCTGCATCTAGAATCAAAGGTAAGGCCAAGAGCAGGTTAAGTCCATGAACAAAAGGCAGCCGATATCAGATCCATCCAGGTTGTTGCATACTGAGAGTTCCCTTATTTTTATAAGACTGATAATATTCCATTGTATACGTACCACACTTTCTTTATCCATTCACCTGCCAGTAGACATTTAGGTTATTTCCATGTCTTGGCTATTGTGAATAGCACTGCAGTGAACAAGGGAGTACTAAAATCTCTTTGAGATCCTAATTTTGATTCTTTTGGATAAATAACCCAAAATAGGATTGCTGCATCCAATGGTAGTTGCATTTAAAAAAAAAAATTTTTTTTGAGGAACCTCCATACTGCTTTCTGTAATAGCTATACTAATTTACATTCCCGGCAATAGTATGCTAGGATTCCAATCTTGTCAACACTATCTTTTGTTTGTTCGTTTAAACTGGCCATCCTGAGAGCTATAAGGAGGTATCTCGTAATGGTTTTGATTTGTATTTCCCTAATGATTAATGATGATGAGCACTTCTCCATGTGCTCATTGGAGAAATGTCTATAAAAGTATTTAGCCCATTTTTTAAAATGATTTTTTTTATTGCTGCCTTTTTTTTTTTGCAATGTAGGAATTTCTTATATATTTTGGAGATTAACTCCTCACCAGATATATAGTTTGCAACTGTTTCCTCCCATTTCATAGGTTGCTTTTTCACTCTATTGTTTGTTTCCAGAGAGAAACTGCCCTGGTGCAGCTAAACAATTAAAGTCTTGAGAGCCAGGAAAGGGGTCTTAACTTTGTGTTAGTGAATTAGAATCCATTGCAGATCATGCTCCCTGTGGGTCCGTGGGTTCTGTTGCCTTCCACAGATGCTGGACTGGGAAGAAGTCCAGAATGTTCTAAATGAACAAAAGGCCATTGGGAGACATAACCCTCAGTCACAAACTTCCTTTGTCTTCCACATTGCTATTGGGCAGGAAGGGAGGAGAGATAATGTGCCGTGCCAGATACATGGTAAACAATCAAGAAATACTTGCAAAATGAATGTATGAGACAAAAACCTGCATAAACCATGGAGTAGAAAATTCCTGATGAGAGCTAGTTAGCTGTAGATTACCATATCAGCCTGTTTTGGGGGGCAGGTCAGGAAAAGAGATGACAGAGAAGATGTGCTTGTCTTAGAACGGTGTCATCAACCTCCTCTCAGTAAACAAATGCCCCAGAAGATAGAGTTCTACTTACAGACTCCACAAGACCTAACAGGAGTCTTTTTTGTTTTGTTTTGTTTTAATTTGTTTTATCCAGATTAAGTCTCCTGAGGTGGGCATGGTTCATAGAGAGAAAGCAAGCCAAGAATTACTGGTAAAAATGCCTCTGGGTAGAATCAACTCCCAGTCTTCATTTTTCTCTGTTCCTTGGCAATTTTTAATGAACACAAACCAAGTATTTTTATAACTGTTCTTCATTAAGATCATCAAGGGCTGAAAACAGGCAAGCAGGCTGGAGCTGATATCACCCCCGAGGGTCTCCCCTCTTTGCTTACACTAAGTCCAAGAACAGAGACCAAAGATCAGGCCCAGTTAGACTTGGTCAGACTTGAACATGCAGGTCCCCCTCCTCACCTTCTCCCTTCACTCCATCTCTCCTTCCTTCCTCTTTTATTTCCTCTCTCCTTCCTTCCTTTCTCCTAGTTTTACTTTCCCCTTTCTATATCACAGTAAATGATATTTGTGCTCCTTTTTGCCTCAGAGGAAGAGGGTAACAGACAATGAACATGTACAAAATAAAGCAGGGCGTATATGTAATCTTCAGTTTCAAAGACAAGTTGTCATGAGAGGCTTTTCAAATTTCAAATCTATTTTTAATGTGGTTTCCAAGATGCTTGTAAAGACCACTGAAGTCACTGCAATGATTTCTTTGTAGAAAAGAGCTCAGAATTTATGTCTTTGTTGGTCAAGAAAATAGAAAAGTAGTAGATAAATTCAGACGCTGAGGGCAGAGATCAAGATTCCAGTAGTGATGATGATTTAGCCAGTAATGTTAACTGACCTTGAGGGATTAGTCAACTAATTTATCTGATTATTGGCCTTCTTACTGTCAAATAAATTTTATAATACTATCTACCCTAGCGACATCACAGGGATGTGAAGAGCAGTCACTGAAACAGAAATGTGAGTCCTTTGAACCTTGAATATGACTGTTAAACTAGATCTGGACATGGTAAACCAAGTGTCTCCCAATCATGACATAGGAGATGATTCTTGTAGGTATCAGTGACTAATAGCCTGTGATTTCTCCTGCTTTTCTTTGCACATGCTAACTCTAGGTTAAATCATCTTCTTCTCTCACCAATTAGACCCAAGCCTGGTCCTTGAAATGAGAGTTCCTGATGTTTCTTCCCATAGCAATCTGACCCGTACTAAAGGAAACATGAGTCCCTGACTTTCGGTATCATCTTCTCCATATACTTTCCCTTCACAGAAGCCTGATTCAAATGCTGCCATGAACACAAGGCCATCCTCCCATGGTTGCCATGGCTTCCATCTCTGTGACCCTCTTTCCTACCCATCGTTCTGGAAGGAAGGAGGGTTCCTCCTTCAAACAGACCACCTATTTTCAGCATCCTGCTAGGCAAATTTCCCTGAGGTATCTGATTTTCAGGATTTGACAAGGCCTTTCTAGCCACTTCCTATGCCCCATGAGAATGCTAACATTCTTATATTTTAATAGTGATCTGATTTTGACTTGAAGTCCATTTTCTCCAGTTTAGTCACTTACTATTAACAATTTTAGTGGGTTTTTTGTTTGTTTGGTTTTTTGTTTGGTTTGGTTTTTGTTGTTGATGTACCTTTTTTGCTTTTATTGTTTTCTTTAAACATAGTTTTGTCTGTTTGCTTATTCAGTTTTAGTTTTGAATGAGTTTTATCTGTTCCCCAAATTAACCCCGCACACATACACCCCAGATGTGAATTTGCCATTACTTTAAGGATTGGAAAGTCATGCCATAGATATTAAAGACAATTCCCATAGAGAAACCATTCAAGGGGTTTTGAATTACTTATCTTTGTGATATGTGATTAGTCTTTGGAAGTTCCCCTTTTAAAGGGCATTCTTCATTTGAATTCAGACATTCTAATATTTTAGTCTTTTTTTTTTTTTTTAAAAAGGTCCCTGTTTTGTAATTAGGGCTGTATCCAACCTACATTAGTAGTCCATGTAGAGACCCTGGATTGTAACCTCTGCTTCTGAGAGATAGGAGATGTAGCATGTGCAATGCCTGCAAAACATATTTCTATAATAGAGTTGCTAAAATAGGAAATTCAAAACCATGAACACATTGGGGAAATAGAATACTCATGAAACAGAGTTTCTGTTCTTGAACATTACATTGGAAATGGGGAAACAGGAAAGTCTGAATAAGCTCAGTCTTTTTATAATTAGAAGAGATCATTTCAGGTCTTCATGAGGAGCAGGACAAGGTGGCTGATGCTTGTTTGGCACCCACCTAGGAATTTCCCAGAGCTTCATGAGCATCACCTTTCCCTTCCCACCAGCTGGGAAACTTGGGGCAATTTACCTAAAAGCTCAAGCAGGTATGGGATCATGGGATCCCTTATCTCTGAACTAGGGGTTGGTGATAATCTCTATCTCATAAATTGGCTGTAAGAGTTCAGCAAGGTGTTTATAAAGCCCTAGCAGGGTGTCTGGCACATTGTAAACATCTAGTAAACAGCGCCTATAACTCCTGTAACACCTTTCAGCAGAGTGCTACTATCTCCACATAAAAATAGGGTTCCAGTATCAGGGTGTCACTAGTGCATAGAGAGCCCGGATTCCAATCTAGGTCTCCAGTCACAAAGCCTTTGGCCTTTCTACTTTATCTGGCTACTCTAAAAGAAATTTGCCAAAGGGAGCTTTTTGGTTTTTTAAGAAAATCGATTGGCACAATGACCTGTTCAGGAAGCAGCCATTCTGGAGCTATTTCTTAGACTCTGAGTAAGAGCCTGGAGATTTCCACTGCACTGTAACACAAGGAAACTATTTATGTAGGGAGTCAGGTTACAGAGTCCAGCTTTCCAGGAAACTGACTTAATGTAGATAGAGAAGGGCCCCCACCCAGTCCCATGCACCTACCCCCTGGCTGGTCCCATAAGGTGCTTTGTAATCTAGTGATAGCTGAACAGGTTGATCTTGCAGCAAGACAGGGCTTTCTTACTAGACAGCTCCCTTGACCTCTGTAATCTCCACCCCTGGATCTGCTCCTGGATAAGCTTAAAAGAAACATTTCCTTTACCCTTGAGCAGCCCATCCTTAGCCTGACTCTTTGTTTTGATTCTAGTTTTCACCTCCTTGGCAACCAGCTCCCACTAGGCATCCTGGGCTGTCAGCCTACCGGGATTCCAGGATGTTTCTGGCAGGCACCAGGATTGGGTCGGTATCCCCTGCCCTGCCTCCTTGACTAGTTTACTCTGGGCCAGAGCTGGCACATGGTCAGCTGTGTATCAGACGCTTCACCCTTGCCCTGGTTCCCTAGACCTCAGGTTCTGGGGTTGATGTAATGGAGAACACAAGTGGACCACGGTTGCTTCTGACTTTCACCAGCTTCTGCTTTCAGATCTTGCTGGTCAGAATAGCTCTTGGTTGAACAGCTGCATCAGTTTGCCTTAATCAAGGATCACGCTTATGATCCTTGTCTGCATATCTCTCTCTCTCTCTCTCTCTCTCTCTCTCTCTCTCTCTCTCTCTTCTCTTCTCTTCTCTCTCTCTCTTCCTTTCCTTTAAATTTTGAGACAGAATCTCAGTAAGTTGCCCAGGCTGGCCTTGAACATATGATTTTCTTGCCTCAGCTGCCTGAGTAACTGGGAATACAGGTGTGTGCCATTAGGCCTGGAACCAAGGTCTCTTTGTTCTGAATTGTGATGACTTTGATTTAAATAAAGCTAATTAAACAAATAATTGGCTCAAGTCACTATTGATTACTCAGGATATTTTGTTTGATTCCTAAATAAAACCTATAAAACTTATAACCACAACCTGTGAATGGGGTCATAGGGTTTACACCCAATGTGACTTCCTGTAAAGTCAATGTTCCCTTTTAATATACTACCTCTCCCTGATTGTGTCTGTGGCTATCTGGGCAGAAACCATGCTTACAAAACTTTTTAGTAGCCTTTTAATTAATTTATTTATGTATTGGTCTGCCTAAGTGTTAGATTTAGGGAAGACTATTTCCCAAGAAACCCGTAATGAAGAGTCTTCATCCCTGGAAATTTTACCATGGAGATTAGTATTATCCACATTCTGCACATGAGCACAAATCTTTCTCTTTCAATAATAATGAATGATGAAAATGGGCTCTGATGCTGAGAGATGTGCAGTCTCCTGTCTTATTTGCCAGACACTCTAATTCCATTGGCCATTTTCAGCATGGCTGCACAGGGACTTCTGACTCACTCACTGTGCGTTGAATTGTGAAGCTGGAATCTTTTCTTCGTTTTGAGTCAGGGCAACTGTGGGGAGTTGAATTTTGAACTTAAGTGGGATGAAAAGATAAAATGCAATTTCCGGCCTGAAGTTATTTTTTTAAACTCCTCAGCGGGATGGATTTTCACTCTTGGCAGGTTTTGTCTTATCAAATGTATAGGGTTGGCAGCTCCTTTCCAAACCCACCCTAAGGCTACACTGCAGAAAATCTGCCTCCCCGCTCTTATTTCCTACTTCCTCATCCACTCCCAGGTCTCTCCTCCCAGAGAGACCTGGCAGCACAGTGTGAGGCAAGGAGCAAAACCCTGGAATGGAAGGAACTGACTTTGGGTCCCAGTCCTGCCAATCATTAGCTGAGAGAGGTCTCCTATCCTACCAGCCTTCACTTTCTCATTATAAGGTGGGCATGTCAAGCATGAAACGAATTGTGACATCCAGTCCAGAGACTCGAAAGAGATAGTGTTGATAAAAAGCTTTGATAACTCTAAGAATTTTACAAATATTGGTTACATTTTTTTAACTTTTGATTCTCCCAAGCAACCCACCCACCTATCTACCAAGGGTGGATCTGCATTCATATAAAACTTGAATTTTCTTTCCTCTACTCTATCCCTAGCAAAGTTTACAATTTCTCAGATCAGTTGAACTAGAGACCAGAAGAGAACAAGACCGTTAGCCAGCCCCCTGTGCGCCTCCCCACACATGGTTGAGCAGAAGGGCCAGCATCCTGGAGGAACGTCCTGTACCCTGATGGTCCCTTCCAGAATGCAGCATGGGTACCTTGTGAAAAGCAGGCCTATCATCATAGCTGCAGGGATCACCACAGTTCACCAGGTACAGGAGGAGCATTGGCTTCTTACATTGTCTCCAAGAGGTGTGGGCTTCCATCTACAGCTTCAGGAATTTGCCTATGGATCCCCAATGGCAGAAGGCAAGCCAGGCCTCCATAGCCATGTCCCAGAGAGACCTCTGCTTTTGGATGTTCTTCATCTATCAAAGGCCAAGGACACCGAAGTCCTCCATACCCAAACAAAGAGCTTTTGTGACCAGTGGGGCAAAGACAGTGAGGATGGAGAGGCCTCAGTGCCAGCATCTGGTCAGAAAAATCTTCTGACAAAATCCACAGTTAATACAAACGTATTAAATGCTCTGGGAAATACTGTAGAGAAGAGAGATATTGACTTGATCTAATGAAGGACTTCCCCAGTATATCCAATAATAGGACCTTCTTTAACACCTCCTTCCCAATAAAGCCTAGTAACATCCCACAAACGCATTCTGGGCATATACAATCCAGGGAATAGAACTGTAAATCAAAAATCAAAATCTTTTGGTTCAAAGTAAGAGCTCACGATTCAATAATACTTTCAAAGTACCAGGCACTATTTCAAGCGCTTCACATATATTAAGTCATCTTTACATAAAATATTAACAATTAAATATTATCTTGACAATTAAATATTATCTCATTTTTATGGATGAAGAAACTCAGGCACAGAGAAATCTAGTGACTTTCCTAATGTCACACAGTCATGAAATAATAAAACTAGGAATTGAACCAAAGCAGTATGACTCCAGTCTCTTACCTTTAACTAATACTATTAGCAAGTATCTAATAGAAAGAAAATTATTAACAACGTTAGAGTTTTGTGAGGTTTAACTGAAATGTTAGGTGACTTAGTTTTTTTTTTTAATAATCTATTGGAGAATACTAGTCATATCCAGTTTATAAGCTACATGGATCAAAAGATATATGTGAAAGTGTTCTGCAAACTTAAACTCTTATTATTCAGGGAGAAAAAGATATTTTATCTTGTCTATTAATAAATAGTAGATTAAAAAATAAATTTCGACTTCTGAATTCTCTGATTAGGTAAGCAGCCTTATTTCCTGTATTTTATACAAGGGGCCTTGAATGGAGAGCTGTAGTGCTAGAAGAATGTTATTCTAAAATTTGTTATGAATAGAATAATAATTCCCTTGGGAAAAAAATAACTAACTAGAGATATGATATTTTTTCATGAAACATACTGTGCTTGGAAAGAAAGTCTATGGAGAGAGCATGGATTGTTAGAGGGCTTCTCTTTCCCCTTCTTTGAGCTTCTGATAAGAAGCAGGGGTGGGGGTTGGGGTTGTGGCTCAGCAGTAAAGCCCTGCGATAGAGCCTTCACCTAGCATGTGTGAGGCCCTGGGTTTGATCCTCAGCACCATATAAATATAAATAAATAAAATAAAGGTATACGTGTACAACTACAACTAAAAAATAAATATTTGGAAAAAATAAAAGAAGCAGGGGTGGGTGAGAGAGGACAGCTCACCCCAGTCCCACACAGGGATCCAGGAGTCCACATTCCACTCTATGTTCTGCCTCTTGCTTTGAGCAGCTCTGCTGCATCACTTATCATAATGCTTAATCATTTTTTAATACTTGGTTCTTGCACCCCTCTCCTCCAGCCTTAGAACTGCCTGTGGAGAGAAGATGTGTTTTACTGTTCTCACAGCCACAGGACCTAGCACAATGGAGCTCCAGGTGAAGTATTCAAATTGCTCTGTTGATCTTTTAATGGAACTTCAAGGGTTTGATCTCAATACCATATATGCATTTATTTCCCAAATTAATTTTTGAAGAAAAAAATCAAGGTACTATTTTTAACTCTCTGAACTGTATGGTACCCTTCTTACTCTGTCCCTTTCTGTATGCCCCTGCTTTCCACACCTCTTCAGTTTGTCCTGACAAATTCTAGTTGTTGTCAATTGAGATGAAAATTCAGGGTGCCCTGTCTCTCTGGGTAAGAAAATGGGTGATGATGTGCTGATTAGCAGGAATGGACATAAAAGCATTGTCTCCCCCACCCCCCATAAAAATCTATTCCCTCTCCATTTCTTTTTATTTTAGAAGTTATTTAAATTATAAAATTGATACTTATATACATGTTGCTTTTGTAAAACTGCAAAGTGAGCCTTCCTCGCATCCCAAAAATCTTTTAGAAATTAGAATCCAGTTGCTGTCACAAAACAAAAAGTGGTATGTTGCCAGGTGCCACTGAGATCTCAAAGGGGCCTTGCTTCCTTTCTCTCCCAAGGCCAGATCTTTTGACCACTTGTTTGATTCTGGGAGCTCTTTGTGTCTCTTTGATGAATTCTTTTCTCTTGTGTGTATGCCTAAAAGCAGATTTCTGTTTTTGGCTCCTAAGTTTTCTAACAAGTACACGCATTGGACGTTCTGGAATTGTCCAAGGCATGCTAATGAAGTGGTAGGCATGAGATCTGAACCCACATCATTTTGCACTCTAGTTTTGTAAGCTGTCTTTTATATAATGCTTGAGGCAAACTGCATACCCAACTGTGTCATATTTCACAGGCAGCAATAGATATAGACTGAATATCATACAGAATAATCAGACTGGGTGTGAGGAAGACCAAGAATTGAGTCTTCCCTAGGGTGGAAAAGACAGGGGAGACCTTCACAACTGCAGATACTCAGGAAAGACCAAAAGCATCATGTCCAAAAAGTGAGACAGAACTTGGATATAATCTAAGCAAGAACAGCATTTGGGGTCTTACTATCACATGTCTGTGTGTGTGCACATGAGTGCTGTGTGAGGTGTAGAGACTGAGCAGACAGTGGCATTGTAGGTGGGCAGAACCTCGTGGTCTTGAGTGTGGGTGAGAAGCAGAAGGCAGGAAGGCAGCCGCTGTCAGAGCAGAGTCCTGCTCCACAGCCTGTGTTTCGAGGTGGGGTCTTCTTTCCCACCATCGATACCCAGGAACAGCAGGACAGCAGAGCTTGAATCTTAGACACTCGTTTGGATTTGAGCTTTAGAAATGACCCATAATGACATTAGGCAAGTTCTCTACGTACTACATTTCAGTTTTCTCAACTGTAAATTGGAGCTAATCACATCCATCTCTTAGAGTGGTGCGACCAGAAATGAAGCATGAAAACTGTCTAAGGGCCCTGTCGGGCAGACTGCAGAAGCTCGGTAACAGGTAGCTGTTTTTGTCAGTAGTGACAATTAAATAATGATGACAAATCTTCCAGTTCTCCTCCTGAGGCCATCTTTCACAATCTGCCTGTTTTCCCTCTACTTGCAGACCTGCTGGTGCCAGTTGCTGCCACAAAATCTGTCCACACACTCCGATGCCCCTGCCTCTCTTTCCAGCCTCACCATCCACTCTTTTTAAAATCAGCCACTTTAAATTCCCTTTATATCCAAAACCTGGTCAAGACTTTCAAGTTGCCTGGCTGTTCTGTGCGATGTTCCCACCGTCTAAATGCCTTTTGGTTGTTTCCAGTTGCCTCACTGCTGCTCCCCAGTCAGTGGAATCAGTGCATATCTGATTTTTTGCTCATATCTGTTCAAACACATCTGGGTTTGAATTCCAGATTCAGACATGATCATCCTACCATCCCAAGCACATGTGTGGACACACTTCTGGTATATCTCCACAATAATTCTATCAGGTGGGCACATTCTCCACACTTTTCCCCTAGGTCACAGTCACAGAGGCTCAGAGGGTTAAGTGCCTTCTTTGTTCAAGATTATGCAGTCAGTTAGTGGTAGATCCAGATTCTGCCTGATTCCAAAGCCCATTTCTCAGCCAGCATCTGAGAAGCAGGAAAACAAAAACAAAAACAAATGTTCTAAGCAGAGATGTTCAGATTCCAGGCATTAAGAGAACAAAGTCAACCTTATTGTTAGCCTGCTCTCGTTTAGGTATATATGTGACTTCAATGAAGCTTTTTTGAAATTCAGTCCCAGACAAGTGCTACCATGTCATTGGTTTAGAATGATTGGAAGGAGAATTGAGAATATGATTATCATGTGTGGGCCCATCCAGATATATTTCTTTCTAAGGACATGCTAAAACCCTAAGTTTCTACTACCTCAGAAATGCTGGCATAGTCCAGCATGGTCCCATCGCTACCTGGGCTGCAAGTTGCCTGGCTGTTCTGTGCGATGTTCCCACCGTCTAAATGCCTTTTCATTGTCTCCAATTGCCCCACTGCTGCTCCCCATCTGTCAGGAGTCCACATCTGTAAAGAGTCCTTTATTCTGGGCTTCCCTATCAGGGCCTGTGCATAAAACACCCAAACTTACTCAGTCACTGGGGCCATCCATATTTTTTTTATGTCTCCACTTGTTTTGATATTTGGGTCATCCATATTTTTTTTTATGTTTCCACTTGTTTTGATATTTACTGAGCACCTACTGTGTGCTGAGCATTGCAAATTACCCAGAGCCTCTGCCCGGGTAGCCCAGGAAGGTAGCAGAACACTCATTGTACCTTTAGACTACATAACATACTAACAAATGACCAAGTAAATGTCTTCTTGCTCTGAGGCTGACTTATCTGGGGTTCTTGTGCTATTATCTCCTTCACCTCAGAGTACCAATGATGTCATTACATCAATGACGGTAGCATTTGCCAAATTACCTTTGTTTCCCAGAACCGCTCCCTGTAGAGTCACCTCATATGTATTCAGGACAATGGAAAATGAACTCATAGAAAAAATAGCACGGCTTCTTGCCTTGTTTGTTTTTTAAATATATATAGCTAGATGGATTCCCCATCTGCCCTGCTTTTTAGCCTGCGATTAAATCTTTCCTCCCAGAGAGAAACTATTACTATTAACAAGTACTGTTGTCATTGGGGAAAGATGGAGTTTTGTTCCAGAAAAGACCCTTTCATTCTGAAGTATACATTAATGGGCTTAGATCTGCACAGATGGGTCTGGAGATTGTGTGTGGGAGCTGAGGAGAGATGAATTGCTTTACAGAGTAGTGTGGAAAATTTTGTGTTCTTATGGAAAAAAAAAAAAAGAGGTGGGCAGAAAAATTGATAGTAGGAGAGGAGAGGGAGAGAGATGACATTAGATGGATAGAGGACAGGATTGTTAAATGGGTTTAAATGGGCCATAAAATCCCCAGAGGTAGGTGGCCAAATGCTTTTAAAAAGGGGAATGTCTAATGCTCCATTTCAATTTGTTTTCTCTATTGTGATGCAAACAATCCCATCCATCTTACCCCCAAACTCAGTCATCTTTCTGTACCAGCCTTTCTTAGTTTTTTGAGCAAAAATAGAGAAGGGGATGAAGTTCATTGCATCACTGTGATGTTTTCTGGTGTCCCCATATGCAGGACAAAGAGATAATCTAGACACTGAGCCCATTCAGGGGGTTGGATTTTCCATTCTCTATCATTTAAAATTAAGGTGACAGTTGGACAAACAGACAACTACTGAATCAGGCTAGCCACAGGATAGCTGAGGGAAGTCATAGCAAAGAGAATCACAAGCACGAAGGTCCTGAGGGGTGGAGTTCAGAGGGCATAGAGCCCAGAGGAAACACAAGCCCTCTAGGGAGGAAGGAAGGGTCCACCGTTTCCCAAGCAGTGGCCTGGAGAGGAAGGGCATGGCCTAGTGTGGGCTCACCTCTAAGGCAGCAGAACAGGTGTGTTGGGTGAGGCCTACTACCAGTCATGTCCTCCGGGCATCAGTCACAAATCCCAAAGGTCTGAAATTCAATTTCTTCTTCCTGAAAAAGCTATTGAAGTTCCCCTGAGCACTGTTATCACTTAAGCATATGTGGCATTATTACTCTGGAAGTCATCAACCGTGGGAACTGCTTCTTCAGCAGAGCCACTGGACAGCTGTAGGCAAAAGCTGTGCTCCTCAGTTCACACACAGGGAATTGTCCTTACTCCACTGGACTGTATGGCATGGGGCTAGGTTTTCATTTCGTGCCTGCATTATAATCCCCCTCCTTAGATTCAACAACCCACTTCTGCTTAAGTCACTTATCTGAAGGTCAAATTCCACAGATCAAGAATTGGATGTCATGCCACCCTTGTGAGGCGAGACACCCATGTCTGGGTGCAGATTCAGACTCCCACTCAACCTGCTTCCCCATGGCCCTTGACCTGCGGCTTATTCATAGGGTGGGCTGAGTGTGCTGAATCAGGGCCCACTGCATGCTCTGGTTGCCTGATGCCATGTGTATGGGGGGAATCTCTGGTTCGCCATTAAAAATACTTTGATTCTGGCTCTATTCATAGCCAAAGCATATGTAGATGGCTTTTATCTCTTCCTTTCCAACCTGAATCTGAAACTGCTTCCAGAGCCTGCTACAAGGACAAGGCTCTGTGTCCTGGTCAACAGTGGTGATTCCACCTGTCACCAACCAAACAACAAACAGTTCACTGTAGGTAAAGCATCTTGTGTCTTTTCCCAGGAATATAAGGGGTTACACAGCCTCCTATCTCTCACTTCCCAATTCATCCTGAGCTAGAGGAATGAGGCACAGTTTCCTCACCTCCACCCCCACTTCCACCCCTGTCTTCCACCTCCTCCATCCCCACCTGGACATACTCAAAGAAATCCTTTTCCTACACAACTAAATGTGAGGTTCCATCTGGTTCTCCAACAACCAGAAAGGAAGGAATAAGAAACAGCTCAGTTCTTTTTCTTCTCTCTCTCTTTCTGGTCATGGTTTCTGGCTTCTTCATTGCTGGCTCCTTTTCTTCCATTTATCCCTTAAATGCAGTGCTCTCGAGTCCACTCTTGGTCCTGCTCCTCTCCTCTCACCCTACATTTCCTCCCTGCCCATGGCATCAGTGAATGAGTCATCAGCTCAGGCTGTCAAGTCTTCCACACAGGCCTCCTTCCTGGGCTTCAGATCTTCATCACGACCTGCTTGCTGGAAATCTCAAACTGGATGTGACCAATATGGAATCCATGATTTCCTCCACTTCAAGCTCACCCTACCCTGGTCCCAGTGAGTCTCTCCAATTGACCATACCAGGCCTCTGCCTTCCCATGTCGATTAGCCAGACACCAAGACCTGTCCATTAGATTGGTATTATTTGGTATTGGATTCCCTGTCCATCTCTCCTTTTCATATCTCATTCTCTCAGGATTATTACAACAGTCTTCTCGTTGATCTCCTGCATCCAGTCTGGCCCCTTAGATATTCTCCATATTGTAGGCAGAGGAAAACTGTCTAAGCTGTCCATCTGATTCCATTAGTTCTGTATTTGGATCCTCAGGGATCCTGCTTTCTCTTGGAACACAGTCCTACCTATTAATCACATACAGGCCTCTCCATGCCCTCTTCTCCCTCATGAGACTCACTTTCTGTGGCCCTTCTCCTCCTACACACTGATCAGGCTCTGGCCCACACCAACCTGATCACAACCTCTTTGCTTTTGATCAGGCTGTGCCTGCTGCCTGGAATCGCCACCATGCCCATCAGTTGGAAAACACAGACCTGGGTCCTCCTCTAGGAACCTTCTCCGACTTTCCCCACTCCATTTTAGCAAAGTTTAACAAAGCCAATAACTCAGGGGTTCCATTCCCATGTCAGACTCTCTTCCTCCTGAAGTCCTTAGCTGAGTCATCTAATGGAACGAGCTCATGGTGTAAATATTGAGAGTGCCTTGTATGAGACCACGCAGCTAAGACTTGAGGTAGGGCTTGGGCCAAGTCTCCTGTCTTTTGGTACAGTGTGTGTTTGGGGTTGAGATCTACAATTCTATTGTAAATCTAGAGACTTAGCAATAGACCATCAATCGGTCAGACCACACTGGCAGTTTCAGTCATACAAGGAGTTAGGAAGGCAGAGATAAGTCTGAGCCTTGTTTCAGAGTATTCTTTTCATGTCTCTAACCTGAAGAGGCGGTGAAGGGGCCTTATGGCGAGTAATGCAGATGCTTCTAAAGGGCTCACTCAGAGACATTGGGGAAACTTTTAGCTAGAGACCCCTGAAAAGAAAAATAGAGCTATTATCTTTAAGAGCCACAAAGGTGCCAGGCTCCTTCTGACCTGTAAGGCACTGACCTTCATGGATTTTCTTTCCGAAAGTCTAAATCCAATAAGCAGGCCAGGGTCCAGGAGCCAAGGAAAGACTCTAGGGAAAACACAGAGGAGAGAGGTTTTTCTCCCAGGCTAAAGGTAAAGAGGGAAAGGAAGGGAAGGGAGACCTTTGCATTCTAGCAGCCTCTAGAGATTGTCAAGACTTCAGGATGGGGCATCAAGAAAACCATGTCTTAGGCCCAGGACCCCTATCCTCCCCAAAGTCCTCTATGCCTCGTGTCTAGGTGCTCTGGAAGGCCAGGAGAGATGACAGGTGAGGCAGAGGGAACTCCCCAGAACCACAGTGCTGCATGAAACCCCACAGCTGAAGTTAAACCTCAGAAAGAGCAAGGGAACCTTGAGAATGCTACATTCAAGTTACTCAAGAGTTTATTTGAACAAGGACTTGAAATTCAACTTGGTTTATAAAACCAAAGTCTACTCTGCATGAGTAGACTGATTCTTCACATTCATTCCTGAGTTTCCTTCACTCTTTTCATTGAGGGTTCATCATGGACTTTCTTGGGTTTGAACTTGTACTCTTGCTATTCATTAACCTTTTGGTCTTGGGAAAATACCTGACCTATCCAAGCCTCAGCTTCCTTCTCTATAAAATTATATAAATATATTTTATATATAATAAATATTATATGTATACATATATATACATATATATGTGTGTGTGTGTGTGTGTATATATATATATATATATATATATATATATAATTAATAAGCATTCTCACTTCAAGGAGTGATGGATAGCAGTAAGTGAGGTGATGCACATAAAGCTCATAGCAAGTGCCTGGATCATGTGAGTGTTTGAAGTTATGATGCTATTATAGAAGCATATTTTGTCAGGCCAACACAACTGGGAACTCTGCAGGATCTAGGGGTGCTCTGATTTAGACTGGTACATTTATTACTTTGAGTTCTGGTAGTCGGACTCCACATGCTGCCCACGTGGCCTGCATACTCTGGGAACACTGCTGCTATTGTTCTGCCCAGAAGCACACCTGTCTCTTACACGTACCTATATGTTCTCAATGGTCTGGTTTTCTTTCATTGCCTCCGAAATGCCCTGTTTTATTATTGACTTGGGGCCTATGTGCATGCCAGCCCCTTTGCAGAGAACTTTCTTTCCTTCCTCTGACCTGAATTCTCTTTCTCCCTATATGTGTGATCCATTTTGCTCACCCTTCAGGCCTTAGGTTAAATAGCACTCACCCAGAGAAGACTTCATATCCCTTGGACTTGGTTAAATCCTTCTGTGTCCTCCTGTCATAGCAGAACTTTTCTTCTGTAACGATCCTCATACTTAAATTATTATTTGTCTCAATGTCCCTTTTCTTCAGTAGCTGCATGACTACACAGGGGCCCACAGCAATCTCTTTGCTTGGCTGGGGACTTATACAGTGCCTGAACATGGTTCACACTTATATTTGGTGAATGAACAGATGGACATTCTTCAATATTCCTAATCAGTCCCCACTTGCTGCTGGCTTGTTAACTTGTGCATAACTCCATTTTCAACTCTTATTTGCTCAGGTTTGTTAAGGTCCAGGAGAAAGAGAGTCCTATACCAATTAGAGACAGAACTTTCTTTTGGGTATTTAGCTTTTATTATATAAATAATGCATAGCTGTAGAAAAATTATAAAAGAAAAGAAGAAAATAAATATCACTTGACATAACTATTAATATTAGGTTATATATTATCTCAAAACTTTCCTGTAATTTATAAAAATATAGAATCATTTTCTATATACTGTTTTGTGGACTTATTTTTTTCACTTAACACAATGGATTGTGAGCATATTTCAACTTCAAATAATAAAACATCCAGCATATTTTAATGGCTATACTAAATGCCATTATACAGAATAACATTTTTAAACAATTCCTTATTGGTGGGCATTTAGATTTTTTCTATTTTTTTATTTTCTTTTTACTACACTGTGAACCACATTATAGTAAGTCTCACTGTAACCACATCTCTGTGTAAATCCATTATTATTTCCTGGAGATTCATTCCAAGAAATGGAATGACTAGATTAAAGGATATACTAGAAACCTTTATAATACAATGCCAAATTGCTCCCAAAGGTTTCAGGAAACTATGATCACTCCAGCAGATTATGGTCCGATCTTGTAGAGAATTTTTGAATCTTCTAGAATTCTTCCACTGGCAAATCTACTTGCCTGTGAGCTGGGCTCAGCTTGCTTATCCTTCCAGCATCCTGAATCAAATACGTACAGTGCTCAATTTTTGGTCACTTCTTGTATCCACCTCTCCATTTTCATTCTTTCTCTCTTCCTTTCCCTGTACTCAGCAGATTCCAATTATTTTCAAAGGGCTATACACCTATTCTAGGATCAGTTTAATGAATAAACTGAATGTGCTGATATCTCTTCTACCCAGATGCCTATCAGGAAGACCCATAGTGTCATTAACAAACAGTACAAATGCCTTCCTCTCAGTGTATCAATGTCTAATACGAAATGTAGCAAAATAGAAGTCAAGTCCCCTTCTTTCCAGGAATGGGAAGGAATGTTACCATAAGGACAATGGCTATTACCTGGAGTGATCAACATCTTTCTTCTAAGTTCAACATTGAGAAAAACTTCAGTCTTTGGAGGTAAATATTTCCTCTCAAATGTAGCAAAATTCCTTTACTCTCTGTAAAATTTAGCATTTGTTTTGCTAAATCCTTTACTTACAGTGTATCGAATCTTCACAATCAACATCAGAAGTATTATTATCTCATTTTATGTATGAAGAAAATGAGGCTTAGAGTGATTCATTTATTCATTCATTTAAAAATATATACTGAGTGCCTACTATTACATTTAGTCACATGGGAGTCACTGGTGGTCTAATAAGGGTACTTTCATTGGACCAAAAATGTGATAAGAGTATGTTCAAGAAAGGATTGGGAGAGAGTATATGGAGCCCGCTTTTAAAAGCTTTTGCTACAAAGGGATAGGGAGGAATAGGGGCTTTAGGTATAGAGGAAAGTGGGGGGTCAAAAGAAAACCTCTTAGTAAAATAGGGTGACATGCTAGAATGGGAGTGGCTTAAACAGAGAAGGAATGTAGGAGAGAAAGTGGCAAGGCTTGCTAAGGTCAGAGCTGGGGGTGGTACGCACATCAATAGAAATTAGGCAGCATGTGGGGAAGGTAGATGTGACAGTGGGAGTTTGTAGGAAATCTCTCTTTTGATTCATTTTTTTTTTCCTCAGGAAAGTAGGAAGTGATGCTAGAAACAGAGTGGGAGGATTGGGGTGGGGGAGTTCCAAAGAGAGCAGAAGAAATAGAGATGATCAGCCAAGAAGTGAAGCAGTGGATGGACCAGGGTGTCACAACACCAACTAAACCAGTCAGGGTCACTCCAGGTGAACTGGGCTGGCATGAAATAATCACACAGAGACAGAGAAATACCTTTTTCTTTGGGTTCTGTGATGGTTCCTCTGACCCAACTCCCACAAAGGAAGCAAGGCAGGCAAAAAAGAGAGGAGCACATGCTGAACCGTTTTATTGGAGAGAAGCCATTCAAATGATGCAAGGGGTCAGGTTTCAGGGGGTTGAGTCTAGCTTCCTGAAGTCTTACTGTCAGCAGGTTGACTGACATCTGGGAAGGCCACGCCCATCTCACGGTCTGTGGGGGGGGGGATCTGGCAGAGCAAGTGAAAAGATGCTTATGTTGCCCACCCAAAGACAGGGGCAACTTCAGTTCAGTTCCCTCTGTGAGCTCAATGCTCATAGTTCACACACACACAGCCCGTGGCTGGCTTGCCACATATCCACACTCTCATCATTCAAAGCTAAGGGGCACTCAATTCCCATGTGGCAGCTCCCGACACCAGGGGACCATGGCATGGTTGCCAGGCAGCCCTGGGGCCCCAGTTGAAGATGCAGTTACATATTTAATGAAACTAGTCAGTAAGATTATGTGTTTTTCTCCAACCAACTCCAAATATACAGTAGACCAAGAGGTGGATATAATTAGCTTTGTCATTTAACCAAGCAAATACTTCAAAGGAAAAGGGCAAGAAAATGAAGGATATATGCAAAGGAATTATTGTTGCATGAGCGTGGGATTTTAAAATGAATAATGAGTGAAAGGAGCCCATGAATATTGTAAGAGATGGTGAAATTCTTATAGGTGAATGCACTGAAGGGTTTGCTGAGCATCAAAGTGTCACTGGGCTGAAGCAGTGGTGGAGGCAGGAATTGGATAGGTAGAAGATAATAGTCAAAAATGGGGGAAAGTTGAAATTGGAAAATGGAAGTAAATTATGTTTTTCTCAAAGATATACAATATGATGTTGCTGAGCTGGGATTCCAACACAGGTCTCTGGTATCCTGGAGCCCACCCCAGCACGGAGGCAGCATACTGAGGACAGAGGGAGAGATGCACTAGCTCACAGAGGTGTATTTGGCTTCTATGTATCACTCATGCAAATGAGACCCCTATGGCTTTCTATGGGTGCCTATTTATAGCACCACTTGAAGGGGGTGATATGAATTTTTTTCTCTCTTTCTTCTCCCCCTCCCACTTCTTGCAAAAATAGTAACTGGTTCAGATGGGCTGGGCTGGTTCCATGGAGAACATATGTTTACTGATGAGGAGAAACAGACAGCCAGATAATGTGAAAACGCAGGGTCCCTTATGAGTTTGGGGTTTAAATATCAGTTTCTGCTGTTTGTGCCTGTGTGGTTTTCGCCGAGAAACTGATCGTTATCCTTGTAGCTCCATGTCTCCCCTGGGGTTTCTTGGTGAGGGCGCCCACCCTCTTCAGATATTAACCATTCTCCAAGGGCAGAACCACGACATGGCGCGTGGTGTGATGTGTGGGACAGAATCAAATGCAAAACAGACACGGAGGCACCCTGAAACTGTGAGGCAGACTGATGACAGCCCAGGAATGCCAAGAGTGAGGCTGGTCTCCAGTGTGACTGCTGACAGCAGGAATGTTAACTCTGCATTTCCTGAACCTTGTTGGATCCAGCAGGGAGCCCTGAGTCCTCCCTGCAAAGCTCTGGGCATCTGTCTTTGTCTCCATCTCTGTCTCTCACAAGCACCAGCAAGCCTGGAGGAGGAGTGTGCTCAGGCTTCATGAAAGCTGTGTGCCCTGAGAATGCATACTGTGAGCTCCGAGCATTGTGAGAACAGTACCATGTCTCGTCCTCAGAGGTGACAGTGGTCATTTAGATGATCGAGGGGAGAAACAGGAATTTCTTGTACCATGAATTTCAGATGTTTGAATTCACCACCTTTCAAGTGATCACAAAGCTGTGCTCCTTCTTCCCTCTGGGTTTCTAGGGTGACCTAAATAAAGGGTCTGCTGTTCATCTGTGCCATAATCTCCCTGATATGCCCTCAGTGAGAGATGTAGACTTTTCCTGGAGGAGATGGGGGAAGTTTGGCTTCTGTCCAAGGGAAATCTTATGCTTCATTTATTTCAGACAAAAATGTGACTCAACCCAAGACTCATAATTTAGTTCTGGGCTTATATAGAAAGAGAATAGCAAAAAGAATACTGCTGAGGTTTGTGTGTATATGTGTGCGCGTGTGTGTGTTACTGTGTATAAACGTGTATATTTCTGTGTCTGTATGGGCAAGTGTGTAATGTGTATGAATAGTGTGCAAATTGTACTGTGGCATGGAGAGCAGGGAGCTAGGGTCCTACAATAAAAGCTTATGCAAGAGAAAGTTATGATTAATGGTAGTAATGAAATAAAAAATAAAGAGTAGAACTGAGGGAGTTCTGGAAGCATTCACTTAGCCTTTTTGTTTGTGCAAAATGAAACAACAAAACCAATTAGACAACCTTCCTATAGAAGGGAAGTGATTTATCCAAGTCTTGAAGACTTTTGGCTCAATGATGATGTCATTTATTTAGAAACAATACTATCAGGGTAAATTAAGGAGAGGACTAGCCACAGAGGAACTTATAGTTTTTGGTAAGAATCTAATAATAATGACCATCTATTGAGCAACTTATGTCCTTGACATCATACTAAGGTGCTTTAGGTACCTATATCATGTGATCCTCTCAATAGTCTTATGAATGAGAAGAGTGAGGCTCTGAAAAGTAAGTCACTCATCTAAGCACACTCAGAAGAGAAGGCAAGATGGAACTTCAATCCAGGTCTGTCTAGGACCAAAGTCAAAAGGTTTCTACCGCCCTTGTTCCTGGTTGTTCCTTCTTTTTCATTCTGTGCTGAAACCTCTTCCCTCTTCCACACTCGCCTGACTCTCTCTGCAATGCCTATCCAGATGCAGCCTTCAGTACACTGCTCTACACCAGAGTCTTTTTCTCTGACCTCCTCTAAAAGAATATGTTCTTGAATTAGAGGGAAACTTAGAAGACCCCATCCCAGTGCCTAAGTTACAGTAGGAATTAATCCTGCAACATCACGAGGAGTCTGGCTTCTGTCTGATCTGGGCAGAGAATCTTTTCCTTGGTTTTGATCCTTTTTTTCTAGAGTTGTGTTTCACCCTCTTCTGTGTATGTTCCTTCCAATACTCATGTTGTGATACATCTAGTGTTCAGAGACAGCCTGGTGCATGTAACTGCCTTAAAAACACCATTGGATAAACTTAAAGGTATTATTAAGGGGGTGATTAGGAACATTCAATTCCCCTAAAAGTTCCATTAACTCTCCTTTTTAAGTTGTTCCAGATCATGCATGTGCTTGTTGTGTAAACACAGCTTCAAGTGTATCCCAGAGATAGTGGGAGGGAGGAAACACCACCTCCACCCTGCTTCCCACAAGACTGTCACCTCCAAGATTCCCACAAATAGGATACTGAATCTGCCTCCATCTCTCCAGTGTCATGCCTTCCTCACCACTGGACAGTGTTGCTTGATCTGAAATAGTCTTCACCAATGTACTGGAGGGATGATTCTGACCCTTAGCTCTGTGATGTCTTGGGCAAGTTTCTAAATCTTATTGGAGCCTCAGTTTCCTCATCTGTAGGAAAGGATAAGAATAACAACACCCCATGGTATTTTGAATGAATGCTGTAATGTGCATTGATCACCCAGTAAATAAGTGGTATCTATTATATGAAATATAGTCCAATAGTGATGTGGATCAGCACATTACTTACTACAAGGAATGCGTTTCATTGTAACAGGGACCTCACAGTGAAGTTTCTAATAGCACAGGACGAACACAGTGGTAGTTAGTGAAGTGATAGTTCGGCTTTGACTTTTAGGGAGAGATCTCTTTTCATGCTATATTGGGAATGACCATTTCTAGTGGGGTGGGGTGAATGGAACTTTCTATGAATCTCAGAACCTCCACCAAGGGGGATTGTATAAAGAGGGGCTTGTCCTCCATAGAGGCTATGAACTCTGTCTTTCTGGGCCTTGAACAGTACTCCCATCAGGAAGGTTGTACTATTCCCAGAGCACATTTTGTCAAGAGCAGGCCTTCCACCCTGGAATAAGCAGATACAAGAGTTTACTGGAGCATCAGACTTTAAAGAATATATGTGCACAGCATTGTTAATCCACATATTGTTACTTAATGGCACATCAGACTAGCACTCCCTGAAACAGAGGGAGATTTGTAATTCAAACAGGTTATCCAGGTATGATACAGTTTGAAGGTTGAAGGTCCCCCAAAGTCCATGTGTCAAAGTATTAGTCCCCAGGTTGGCACTATTGGGAGGTGATGGAACCTTTAAGGGGTCAAGCCTAGTGAGTGGTGTTTAGGTTATTAGAAGCCTAGCTTGGAAGGACATTGTGGAACTGTGGCCCCCTCCTCATTCCTTATTGTTTCCTGACCATGAAGTGAGTGATTTTGTTCCACCACACACTCTTGCCATGGTGTGCTGCCTTGCCACAGGCCCAAAGCCAAGGAGCCAATACATCACAGACTGGAACTTCCAAACTGTGAGCCAAAATAACCTTTTTTTCTTTATCAGTTGATTACTTCAGGAATTTTGTTATAGTGGTGGGAAACTGACTAACCCAAGATAATTCTGCTACATTCTCTCACTATAGCCTCCTCTCCTTTTTCACTGTTGTTTGAGAGTCCATGTTCTTTTATTTAGCCTTTCTATGAATATGCACACCCTTCTTGAACACACTCTTCTGATGCTTTCAGCATTTTAGACTGAATCTTCACTGCTAATTTTTCTAGTTTTCTATCTTGAACATGGCTATTGTGGAACTTTTCAACATTGGTGATAATATGAGCCAAATTTCTAATAAACCTGTGTGTGTTCTACCTCCTCATTTTGCCTGTTTTTATATCTCATTATCTAGCGTGCACTTTTGTCAACCCCATTCCACTTTTAATGGTAAACTTGGAGGGGAAGAAGAAAAAAGAAAAGGTGAAGAGAATATGCAATGTTTAAGTGCTTATTTTGTGCCATGCAGCAAAGAATGAGTAATGGGACTCTGCAAGCCCTTTCTATGTACAGGCATATCCAGCCTAAGCGTTGTACCTACCCCTGAGGATATTATGGTCAGTTTTCACTGGGCCACTGAGTGCCACCAGCTGTCATGCAAGCAAGATTGGATGAATTAAGGATTGAAACTCAGTATGAATAATTATATCACTTACAAATTTCTATTTTAGCTCAAAATCATAAACATATCATGATTCTTGGACTTCAGGAATTCTCACCAAGGAAACATCAACATAATTACAGCATTCACATGCACTAGACTCATGTTTGAACTGCATCCAATTCTCATATGATTCACCATTGTTGGTAACTAAAAAATAAAATGAATGTAGCTTACTTGCATCTGGATTCTGATCCTGGGCTCACTATAGGAAGTGCTAAATGTCCTTGCTTTGGAATAAAGAAATATAAACTGAGAATAAGGAGACCAATGCTTTGAAAGTCATTTTTTTCTTAGGTCATTGATCCACTTTGAGTTGAGTTTTGTGCATGGTGAAAGACAGAGGTTTAATTTCATTTTGTTGCATATGGGTTTTTCCAGCACCATTTTGTTGAAGAGGCTATCTTTTCTCCAATATTTGTTTTTGGAGAAATTAAGTGGATTTGTTTAACTGTAATTAAGTGGGTTTGTCTCTGTGTCCTCTATTCTGACAATTGGTCTACCAGTCTATTTTGGTGCCAATACCATGCTGTTTTTGTTACTATTGCTCTGTAGTTTTAGTTTAAGTTCAGGTATAGTGATGCTACCTGCTTCACTCTTCCTGCTAAGGATTGCTTTAGCTATTCTGGGTCTCTTATTTTTCCAGATGAATTTCATGACTGATTTTCCTATTTCTATGAGGAATGTCATTGGTATTTTCATTGGAATTTCATTAAATCTGTATAGAACTTTTTGTAGTATGGTCATTTTGACAATACTAATTCTGCCTATTGAAGAACAAAGTACACTCCATTGTGTATAAATGCCACATTTTTTTTATCCATTCGTCTATTGAAGGGCATCTAGGTTGGTTCCACAGTCTTGCTATTGTGAATTGTGGTGCTATGAACATCGATGTAGCAGTGTCCCTGTAGCATGCTCTTTTTAGGTCTTTAGGGAATAGACCGAGAAGGGGGATAGCTGAGTCAAATGGTGGTTCCATTCTCAGCTTTCCAAGAAATCTCCACACTGCTTTCCAAATTGGCTGCACCAATTTGCAGTCCCACCAACAATGTACAAGTGTACCCTTTTCCCCACATCCTCGCCAGCACTTGTTGTTGTTTGACTTCATAATGGCTGCCAATCTTACTGGAGTGAGATGGTATCTTAGGGTGGTTTTGATTTGCATTTCTCTGACTGCTAGAGATGGTGAGCATTTTTTCATGCACTTGTTGATTGATTGTATGTCCTCCTCTGAGAAGTGTCTGTTCAAGTCCTTGGCCCATTTGTTGATGGGGTTATTTGTTATCTGATTGTCTAATTTTCTGAGTTCTTTATATACTCTGGATATTAGGGCTCTATCTGAAGTGTGAGGAGTAAAGATTTGTTCCCATGATGTAGGCTCCCTATTTACCTCTCTTATTGTTTCTTTTGCTGAGAAAAAACTTTTTAGTTTGAGTAAGTCCCATTTGTTGATTCTAGATGTTAACTCTTGTGCTATGGGTGTCCTATTGAGGACAAAATCATAGAATTTGGAGGGAAATGGATGGCATTAGAGCAGATTATGCTAAGTGAAGCTAGCCAAGCCCTAAAAAACAAATGTCAAATGTCTTCTTTGATATAAGGAGAGTAACTAAGAACAGACTAGGGAAGAAGAGCACGAGAGGAAGACCAACATTAAACAAGGAGGAGAGGTGGGAGGGAAAGGGAGAGAGAAGGGAAAGTGCATGGAAATGGAAGGAGACCCTCAGGGTTATACAAAATTACATACAAGAGGAAGTCAGGGGTTAGGGAAAAATAATACAAGGGGGAGGAATGTATTACAGTAGTGGGGGTAGAGAGAAGAGGGGAGGGGAGGGGTGGGGAGGGGGGATAGTAGAGGATAGGAAAGGCAGCAGAATACAACAGACATGAGTATGTCAATATGTAAATCAATGGAAGTGTAACTGATGTGATTCTGCAAGCTGTATACGGGGTAAAATGGGAGTTCATAACCCACTTGAATCAAAATGTGAAATATGATATATCAAGAACTATGTAATGTTTTGAACAACCAACAATAAAAAAATTAAAAATTAAATAAATAAATAAATAAAAATAAAAATAGTTATGAAGTCAAAAAAAAAAAAAAAACAAAGTACATCTTTCCATCTCCTAAGGTCTTAAGGTCTTCTTTAATTTCTTTCTGTAGTGTTCTATAGTTTTTATTATAGAGGTCTTTCACCTCTTTTATTAGGTTGTTTCCTAAGTTTTTTTTTTTGAGGCTATTGTAAATGGGGTACTTTTCCTCATTTCCCTTTCAGAGGATTTGTCACCGATATACAGAAATGCCTTTGATTTATGGGTGTTGATTTTGTATCCTGCTACTTTGCTGAATTCATGTACTAGTTCTAGAAGTTTTTTGGTGGAATTTTTTGGGGGGTCTTCTAGGTGTAGAATCATATCATTGGCAAATAGTGATAGTTTAAGTTCTTCTTTTTCTATCCATATCCCATTAATTTCCTTTCTCTGTTTAATTGCTCTAGCCAGTGTTTCAAGAACTATGTTATACGGAAGTGGCGAAAGAGAAGAAAAAGTAGGCCAAAATCTTCATCATATCGGATTAGGCCCCTACTTCCTTAATAAGACTCCTATAGTGCAAGAATTAAAATCAAGAATTAATAAACTGATGGATTCAAACTAAAAAGCTTCTTCTCGGGCAAAAGAAACAATCAGTGAGGTGAGTAGAGAGCCCACAGCTGGAGAGCAAATTTTTACCACTTGGACATCAGATAGAGTACTAAAGAACTCAAAAGCTAAACACCAAAGTGAATAAATAAATAAATAAATAAATAAATAAAAATAATTCAACAAGTAAATTGGCCAAGGAACTGAACAGACACTTCTCAGAAGGTGATATACAATCAATCAACAAATATGAAAACATGTAATCAGAGAAATGTGCCGCAGTCTTGACTGGGCACAAGATCACGAGCCACCACACCTTGTAGATTCAAACAGCAATTCTTTATTCCCGAACTCACACCCGCCTCTACACACGTTCTGGGGAAAATCCAAGTTCTGCCCGCACAATTCACGTCCCAAATGCTTTCTCAATTCCACGAGAACTCAACGGGAACTCAGGCAGCAGGAACGCCCTATTCCCAGCAGCAATAAACTTAAACCTGGAACTTCCCTAAAACCAGATTGTCTTAAACTGGGAACGCCTTAAACTTGTTTTAAACCGGGAACGCCCTAAACCCAAGGAGAGGGATACTTCCTCAAACCTGCAGGATACACCTTAAACCTGGATCCACCCTCGTCCTTGAGCAGGGTCACCTTTCTCAAACACACATGCAAGGTCACAGCGGATTTCCAAGGCAAGTCCATTTAACATGGGGTACACTGGCAAGGAAATTTCAATGTGTCATTCCTACTTGGCAATGGCCCTCAGCAGAAATGCAAATGAGAACTACTCAAAGATTTCATCTTACTCCTGTCAGAATGGCAACTATCAAGAATACAAACAATAGTAAGCATTGGTGAGGATGTGGGGGAAAAGGCATACTTACACATTGCTGGTGGGACTGCAAAATGGTGCAGCCAATATGGAAAGCAATATGGAGATTCCTTGGAAAACTGGGAATGAAACCATCTTTTGACCCAGCTATTCCACTCCTCGGTCTATACTCAAAGGACTTAAAAACAGCATACTACATACCCAAAGGACTTAAAAGCAGTATACTACAGGGTCACAGCCATATCAATGTTTATTGCAGCACAATTCACAATAACTAAACTGTGGAACCAACCTAGATGCCCTTAAGTAGATGAATGGATTTTTAAAATGTGGTATGTATACACAATGGACTATTACTCAGCAATGAAAGAGAATAAAACCATGGCATTTGCAGATAAATGGATGAGTTGGAGAATATAATACTAAATGAAGTTAGTCAATCCCAAAAAAACAAATGCTAAATGTTTTCTCTGATATAAGGGCTCTCATAGTAGGGTTGGGAGGGGGAGCAAGGGAAGATTAGACAAACTCTTAGATAGGGCAAAAGGGTAGGTGTTAGGGCAAAGGGGTGGGAGAGAAAGGGAGGGGACATGGAGGTAAGAAAGATGGTGGAATGCAATGAACATCATTACCCTAAGTACATGTATGATGACACAAACGGTGTAAATATACTTTGTGTACAACCAGAGATATGAAAAATTGTGCTCTACATGTGTAATATGAACTATAATGCATTCTGCTATCATATATAACAAATTAGAATAAAAAATAAAATAAAATAAATTTAAAAAGTCATGTTTTTGTATCCTCACAGTTCTCCTGCTCTGGGTAGTTTGACTGAATATAATTTTTTACCTGGGACCTGGGAATGAGTGGCAGGAAGCAAAGGCCAAAATACCATGTGCCACCACTCTATTTTGTAAGATAAAATCATCATTGTGCTTGTTAAGAAAGCTCAGTGGATGCCACATTTTTTTTATCCATTCATCTATTGAAGGGCATCTGGGTTGGTTCCACAGTCTAGTTATTGTGAATTGTGCTGCTATGAACATGTGGCATCTATACACAATGGAGTACTATGTAGCCATAAAAAATGACAAAATCATAGAATTTGCAGGGAAATGGATGGCACTAGAGCAGATTATGCTTAGTGAAGCTAGCCAATCTCTAAAAAACAAATACCAAATGTCTTCTTTGATATAATGAGAGCAACTATGAACAGAGCAGGGAGGAAGAGCAGGAAGAAAAGGTTAACATTAAACAGAGACATGAGATGGGAGGGAAAGGGAGAGAAAAGGGAAATTGCATGGAAATGAAGGGAGACCCTCATTGCTATACAAAATTACATATAAGAGGTTGTGAGAGGAATGGGAAAATAAACAAGGAGAGAAATGTATTACAGTAGATGGGGGTAGAGAGAGAAGATGTGAGGGAAGGGGAGGGGGGATAGTAGGGGATAGGAAAGGTAGCAGAATACAACAGTTACTAAAAGGGCATTATGTAAAATTGTGGATGTGTAACCAACGTGATTCTGCAATCTGCATTTGGGGTAAAAATTGGGAGTTCATAACCCACTTCAATCTAATGTATGAAATATGATATGTCAAGAGCTTTATAATGTTGTGAACAACCAATTAAAAAAAAAAAAGAAAGTTCAGTGGCTCAATCCTTGTCCCTAAGGCCAATTCAATAACGAGGACACGGTTTTGAGAAAAAAGGAAAAGGTTTATTGCTTTGCTAGCAAAGAAGAAACAGAGGACTGTTGTCCCAGAAGCTGTGATTCTGCCCATCAGGGAGAAGAGAGGGTTTTTAAAGAAGCTATTCCGAGGCTACATTCCAGGTATTCCCTGTAGGGGGACTGTGATTCACTTGTTAATTTAGGAACTGGAAGAGATGAGAAATGTTCATTTATTTATTTTTGAAAAATCATTATGTATTTGACAGATAATTTCTGAATTAATATAAAGAAATGCCAATAACTTGTATATACATTCATTCAAAACACTTTCATTAAGCACCAAGTAGAACAGTTTCCGATCTTTTCACCAGAACACTTTTATCATTGAAAGACTGCCTCAAACTTAGTTTATTTTGGAGGGTGTGTGTGGGGGCGATACCAGGGATTGAGAAATGTTCTTTTAAAGATAAGCCTGAGTGGCAGAATACAGCAAGGGCTATATATTCAAAGCATGAAGTGGACCACTGTTACATACCCATCACTTGCAGGTAGTTGCAGAAACAAGGTGTGGATGATGGCTTCTGGTACCCTACATATTACACCCCTTAGGTCTTACACTCAGGGCCTATTGCACAAATTTCTAATTTTTGTCATCCTCCTCTCTCTGTCCTGCATTTTCTTTGACCTGCCTACGGGCATGGCAGACGGGAAATGCTGAGATTTGTTGCTTCTGGAGACACCAACCAATACTTGATGGGAACAGGTCAGTAAATGTCACAACTCTTTTGCCCTCTGTTGGGGGTAACTCTGAGGGTCATACTCTATATGACTTCCCAGAATTCCCCAGAAGGATTAGGCCTCAGTTGACCACAGCAGTTAGTTGCTTGATAATGCATTCTTTATCGATTGCCGATTTGTCACTCACCCACTTTTCCATTTTCCTACCCGTGTTTCCCGGTTTCACAGCCTAAATAAATTATTTGCCCTTGAATCTTTGTCTTAGAGTCTACTTTTGAAGAAAGCCAGACTAAGACACAGGTCATCTTTTCTCAGCACAGTTTTTCTCACCTTTGTCAAACCAGAAGCTTTGATAATTGAAGTGCTCTTTATAAACCAGTGTTGAAAATCTAAACACTCACAGAAATGAAGCAAGTTACATAACTGGGAGAAGTGAGCTGGATAGAGATTATGCTAACCAGATGGTTCAAACCCTGTCTCAAAAAGCCAGCTGCTCTTCAGCCCCAGCCAATTGTTGCCATGTGGGAAAGCAGGCCTGATGTGGCCACATCAAATTTTTCATGAAAAGCCAGAAATCCAGATTTTGTGTAGAATATCTTAATATGTAAATATTGGCCAAAAATTCAGATGCTTTAATAACACTGAGCTGGCCAAATAAAACACATCTGTGAGCCATACATGGCCCAGGGGCCACTAGTGTGCAATCACTATTACAGATACAACAGGCCTTATCAGAAAAAGCATACATAACATTTAAAGTAACAAGACTTGCAGCACTTTAAGTGGATTGTCACAGCCATTGTCACATCTCTTCAAATGGGTCCTATCCTTTGCCCACCCACAAGTCATCCTATCCAGCATTGCATATCTGCTCAAAAAACAAGAGACCCAAGTGGTAAAGAGAGCTGATCAGGGACTTGGCATTTGATTGTGGTCTGGCTCAATAAAATACTCTCAGAGCCAACTGGAAAGGAAACCACCACCCAAATCCATCATGAAGTGTGCTATCACAGTGAGTTTAAATTGGGTGGAAATGTTGTGAGTTTAATAAAATAGAACTGCTGAGATATGTGTGTGTGTGTGTGTGTGTGTGTGTGTGTGTGTACATATATATCTGATAGTTCTTTCAAGGGCATTGTGATGTTCAATTCTCTTAGCATCTACATTTGCAATGTTTTTTAAGACGAAGGTGATTGGAAGCACATGTGTTAACAGTAACTACATATAACATGTGAAATTAAGGAAGTGTGGAGATTTTCCTCTTTCATGGTCCTAAGCTAACCCTTTCCAGTTGTGTCAGTGGGGAGAGTAGCAGAGGGTTACATCATTTTCCTCCTTCATTTATTTTTAATTTTACGAAACAACTTGAGCTTTTTGCTGCCTTTTATTTTAGCATATAGGAGCCAAAGCGTACATACAAGAATTGAAACGATTAAATCCCATTTCTTCCAGTAAGAAAAGTCAGGATCAAGCAGTGCTTTTAGTTCTATGTGTCACCAGCCATCTGTATGTAAGATGAATAAGTTCTGGGGAACTAATATATAGCACAGTGACTGTAGTGAACAAAAATGCATTGAATACTTGAAAATCATTAAGAGAATAGATCTTAAATGTTCTCACCAACACCACCCCACACACAGTGGTAACTATGCTGGGTAAGGATATGTTAATTAGCTTCATTGTGATAATCACTTCACAATTACGTCCAAGCTTCACCTGCATTATAAATACATATAATTTTATTTGTCAATTATACTGCAATAAAGATGGAAAAAATAAAATGGGAAACAATGATTTGCTATTGGTTTAAAAAACAAAAGTTTTATTTTGAGAATGGCTGTTATCAAAATAACTAAGCAGTATTCTTCAAAAGGGTCAAAATTATAAAAGATAAGAAAGGACTTAGGAACTGTCATCAACCGGAGAAGACTAAGGACACATGGCAGATAAAAGTAAAGTGGGATCCTGGATTGGATCATGAAAGTGTAAATAAACCTTAGTAGAAAAAACTGATGAAATAAAGTCTGTAGTTTATTTATTAGTGTTCGTTAAGGACTTAGTTTTGACAATTGCAATATGGACATACAAGATGTTAATATAAGATGAAGCTAAGTGAAGGATACATGGGAACTCTGGCCATTTTCATTCTTCTTTAAATCTAAACTATCTCAATGAAGTTGTTTTTGTTTGTTTATTTTGGGGTTTTTGTTGTTGTTTTTTAGAGATTGTTATAAACAAGATTCTGGGACTTGAAAAGACTAAGCCACGTAAGCAGACATTCTTACAAAATTCTATATTAGCACACTTTTGAAGGGGGTATTTCCATATGCTGTGTGTAATATGTAGAATTGTATTTTTAGCTCTGTTTTACAGAGAGAAAAACTGAGGTTAGAAAGACACTTTACAAAGCTAATGGACTAAGAAATCTAGGTAATTGCTCATTTTCACTGGACACACTTTCTTGTTGCTAAATGTCTTATTCAGGTGATTCTTAGGCACTGGAATAAATAAAATGGTAAAATGGACAGATATAAAAGCCAAGACAGGAAAGTAATTATTAAAAGTAAATGTAATATTTTTTTGATGATAAAGACAATATCTTATATTGGTAGTGAAGTACAGCTTATTCAGTTGTGTTAGGTCTCTACATTTAAGGGTGAAAATCAAAGTAGAGTCTTACCTCATACTATATCATTTGTCCCCCAGTTTTCAGAGATTGACTTCTGACTTGAAAGTAACAAAACCCATAAAAGTAGTAGAATAAAAGAATAGGCTTTTACTATATAATCTTGGTTTATACTATATTTTTCTAAGGAGAATTCCAAAGGCATAAATCATACATTCATTCATTAAAAGTAAATGCCCTTTTATGTTCCAGAAACTCCCACCATGGACAAAACCCCTCAAGTTGACCCTGTATCACTCCCTTCTGCCCTACTCCCTCTACTTAACTCCTGGTAACCTCTGCTTTGTTCACCAAGACTTTAATTTGGTAATTTTAAAAAACATCTATTCATGAAATAATATAGTATGCAACCTTTTGGAATTGGCTGTTTTCATTCAACTTGATTCTTTAGAGATCCATCCAGGTCTTCCCAAGGTATCAATGCATGCAGGTCTTTGATTATTGCTGAGTAGTATACCAGGGCGTGGATATACCAAAATTTGTTCAAGTATCTACCCATTGAGGGACATCTAAATTGTTCCCAGTTTAGGGATGCAACATATAAAGTTGCTAGGCTTTTGTACACTTATTTTATAAACATAAAATCTTCATTTCTTTGGGATGAATTCCCAGGAGTATAATTGCTGGCATGTATAATAGTTTTTAAATTTTTTTATTTTATTATTTTTAGATATACATGTGTCACAGGTCTCTGAGGCTCTACTCACCTATTTTTCCTTCATTCTGTTCTTTCTCTATTGTTCAGACTGGATAGTTTCTACTCTGTCTTACAGTTCACTAATTTTTCTTATGTGTCATCTGATATGGTGTTGAGCACATCCCCCTGAGCTTTCTTACTTTAATTATTGTGTTTTTCAATTCTAACATTTGCATTGGGTCTTATATCTTCTGTTTCCTTGACGAAAGATTCTGTTTGTTAAAACTTTACTTTGTTTTCTCAATATTTTATAATTGCTCATTAAGCCATTTTTATAATACTTTAAATTTTTGTCAGATAATTCTAACATCTCTGTCATCTCAGTGTTGGCAATTATTTTTTGCCTTCATTTATTAGTTTGAGATACTCTTAGTTCTTAACGTGATGAATGATATTTGAAACTTACAGGTTTTCGTTTTCATATCAGGTTGTGAGACTAAGGACCTTATTGTAACCTTCTGATTTATCTGGTTTTCTCAGATGCTGCTGTAGCAGAGGAGGAGGGATATAATTTCATTACTGCTGGTTGTAAGGGCCGTAAACTCCCACATGATCCCCACTACAAATGCAATGCAAGTGGTGTCATTGTTGGGTAATGGAGAATGTCCTGGAATCTCTTACTTAGTCTTTTATGATACAACCCTAGAGGGGACATTGAATGTTCATTATATCTTGCAAGAATGGAAGTCTGGGCCCCTCATTTTACATTTTTCTGGCATGCATATAGATACTGTTTCAATAGAGTAAGAAAGTTATTGTCTAAAAATTTTGTCTTGCTTGGTTCCCCGGTTCCTGGTCCTTTGGTGAGAGAGACCAGTTTTCCTTGGGGCTATTATTGTCTCTGCTCAATGGTGTTCCCCAGTTGCCACTATTTTTCAGTTCCAAATCTAAAATATTTAAGGTAAAGAGAAAACACAGGGATTTATTGTGTGTCTTCCCCTCTGTCCTGAGATTCCTAGTATATGTCTTATTTTCTTTACTTCTCAAAGAGTCTTTTTAATGTTTTTTTCCTAATATATAATATCTAAGTGTTTTCATTGTACTTACAGGGAGATTAATCTGCTCCATCCTGGGACATGAACTTCTAATATTGTTTTCATATCTATTTTTAGAAGGTGACCTTAAAAGCTGGAAATTTTTTTAGAAACTTGGGCACATACGCATTATCTTATTTGTTCTTACAGTAAACCTATAATGGAGGCAATGTCTTTTGAGAGGGAGATGAAGGCTCAGAGAAATTAAGCAAATGGTTCAGAGAGATCATACAATTAAGTGTTAGGTCAGAATTCTAAATGAGATTTCTTTAAGAAAGGAGCCAACAAAGTGTCTATCATCTCTCAGCTCTGGACTGGCTCTGAAGTTATTATTTTCACTAAACTTTATTAAAATTGCAATAATAGGAAGCTAAGTAGTGTATATGTGCATAACCATAGATGGGAATAAAATTCTATCATTAAGTAAGGTATGGTATCACCAAGCATGTGACCAAAGAGTTTAGGAGGAAAAGGAACCAGGAGAACCTGAGTCCCCAAAGAATTCATAGAGACTATGATTTCCTCAGTCCTTGAAGTGGAGATATACCACCTGTTCAAGGCAGTGCTGTTTTTTGTTTGTTTGTTTGTTTAAACCTAGAGCTTAGAGGCTGTCCATTTCAACCGAATATAGAAAGATCTATATCTGTGAATTAGGGGAGCTGAACCATCTGGTGATCATTTCAGACTCTGAAGGACAGAACAATGTGCCCAGGTCAACCTAATAATGTTTAAGGTCAAGAGAAGAATCCACATCCCACATCTCCTTCTTCTAAGATATTTTCACTACACAACAATAGACTCAGAACTTATTTTGTTGCTCAGGGTAAAAGATATGAAAAATATTATTTGGTCTGCACAAAAAAAAATGTACTCTTCCTGTTAGTCATTGATGTATCTGTTTTTAACTTAGAATGAAGTGATGAGGCTTAATGACCTAAACTTCTCTAGAATAGATAGATTCTATATGCTCAGGAAGAAATTTGGGTCTGGATGAATTTATTTAGATTATTCATTTACCACTTTATTTGCGCACAACTTCTTCCAGAGTCTTTCCAATGATTAGGGTAAGCACATCTTTGATTCTTCCCAATGCTAAACCCTGAGGAGTACGTGACCTTTCTCCATTCCTTTAGATGATCTGGTTCAATCGATTTTTTTCTGTGCACAGATGAATCCCATGAACTTGATTTCTGTGAATATTGATGTGAGTTGCCAAAAGCTAAAAGCTAAAAATTTGCTCAAGAAAGAGTCATCTGGGGGAGGTCTTTACTCTTTTTGAAGAGAATGATCTTTAATTTTATGCTTAACTCTTTTATAAGATCATCAGATTTTTCACTGACTCTAATAACTCTGATGTTTTTTGATAAAGTATCTGTTAACATACAAGTCTGTAAGGAGACAAGAAGGGGTTTATTAATTGAATTGGTAAATATTAAATGAAGTTGTTTTCAATATTTTGATTAGGAAGGGACATTACAGCTAACAGACTCAATCTTCTAGAATTTATTTAAACATTTGAATGATATTTCTTTAGGGTTAAGTATGCATTCTGGTTCCCAGCTGGTGTCCCTTTCTAAAGAGACCAAATTTAAAGAGAAATATCCGATGACACAAGCCCTGGAATAGCACTCTTTAGCTAACACCTGAAAATGTCACTCTTGTCTGAATCTTGTCCTGAATATATGTCCTCTTAGGAAGAAATTCAAGGAAGGCTGGGGAGGATGGGAAAGAGCTGTTCTGGACCCATGTTATAGTAGGAAGGAATTTTATCTATGTGCCTATAAAATATCTTTTCAATTATAATTGCCAATCTCAGCTTCTCACCCTCACATTTAGTAAATACTCTTAACAGTGTACTTAGAGCCATTATTTTCTTCATTGATGTGAACTCACAGTAAAAACAAAATGTCTATTAAAGAATGACCTTGTAAAGCAGTAAAAATTATTGATTTTTATCAAATCTCAGTCCTTTACTACATGTCTTTTTATTCTGTGTGATAAAATGGGAAGTATACATAATGCAATTCTGTTCTACACTGGACTATAATAGTTGTTCCAAAATAAAGCACTCTTGTGTGTTTTGTTTTTGTTTTTGTTTTCCATAGTGTCATTTCTCTTTACATGAAATGACATTGCTTTCTTGGAAGAAAAACTGATAGGAAAAACCCTGATTACTTAGGTTTTGGTACATTCACAAACTTAACCAAGTAAGCCTATCATTTTAAGGAAACAATTGATAATATACCAAGGATAAATTTTTTTTTTTTAAGAGAGAGTGAGAGAGGAGAGAGAGATAGAGAGAATTTTTAATATTTATGTTTTAGTTCTCGGCGGACACAACATCTTTGTTGGTATGTGGTGCTGAGGATCGAACTCGGGCCGCACGCATGCCAGGCAAGTGTGCTACCGCTTGAGCCACATCCCCAGCCCCCAAGGATAAAATTTTGAGCTGTCAAGCAAGAATTAGAAATTTCTATCTTTCACCATTAGCTCGACAGCTTCCCAATACTTAAAGACTGTACTGATGAGGTTGTTGGCAACATTAACTTTTTATTTTATATAATGAAATGTATTAACATTTTGAAGTTCTGCATGATTCAGTAAATCATTGTTTTCCAAATGCATGAATTTTAAAAAATTAAAACCATGCATGCTAAAAGATCCACTTAATGGCTAGGATTGTAGCTCAGTGGTAGAGCGCTTGCCTAGCACATGTAAGGCACTGGGTTTGACCCTCAGGACTGAATAAAAAATAAATAAATAACATGAAGCCATTGTGTCCATCAACAACTAAAATAGATAAATAATTTTTTAAAATTAATAAAAAGATCCATTTATAAGGCAAGACTGACCAATGGATTTTAATATAATAGAGTACAAAAATGTCATTGACAATGCTTTAGATTCTATGATGCAACTAACCTTTAAAAAGTTTCCCCTTGTTGAGTCCTCCTAACTTTCCAATTACATATCAGTGTGAGGCCAATTTTCTTCATAATTTTTACTTTAACCAAAACAACATGTCATAACCAATTCAATGCAAAACCAGACAAGGGAATCCAGCTCTTGTCTATGAAACCAGACATTAAAGAGTATTGCCCCCAAACAAAAACAAACAAAAAAAGCTACACTTTTCATTAAGTTTTTGGCTTTTACAAACTAGTTACTTTTCATTAAATACATTATGTATTAACATGTATGTTTATTGCTATTTTAAAATAAATTTTTTAAAATTTTATGCTTTAATTTTTGATATGATGGAGTATAACTAGATAACAATTCACTTAAACATAGCTCATATCATCCTTTTCAGGGACAATGAAAAGTTCAGACATTTATATCAAACACACTGGGTTCTTCTCTCCGCTTTGGAGCTTATGGAGTGCAATGTCACATAAGATACTAATCTTCCCTAAGCCTCCATTTGTTACTCTGCTGGGAATTATTCTAAAATAGGTGATTAAATTAAAAAAAATGTCAGGAGGAACACATTTAGAATATGCCTGGTACCAAGAGACCTCAAAATTTTGAGAATTTTAAAGGATCCTTAGACCAAAAGTTTGAAAGTCAGTACTCCAAATCATCTTTGCAATATTTTTTCTATTCAGGTTTAGGGGGAAAAAGTAGCAGTCAGATTTAGAGAGACTATTGGAATCTGTCAATCCCATCTTTCTTCTTAGTTGAGACAGGCAAGGATTGGTAACTCTAGGAAGCAAGCCGGTGGTGGCCTTGGCAGGAGATGGGTATGGTTCCCTTAGAATTTCTGTCTAGAGGTTTTTAATAGTGGACTTGAACCAAACCAATTTCAGGATGGGCTTCTGTAGAAATCTCACATATTTGCATTGCATGGTGTCATTTTCCTATCTTTGTACTGTGAATCTACTCAACACACATCTTAATTCAACATGAAGATTTTCATACTTACCAAGCAGAACTTACAGGGCTTTTGAGAATGTGAAAATATGGCCCTACATCACAGCATAGTGAGAAAAACAAATGATAAACAGCAAACTTGTATGTGGTACCAGGCATATTCTAAATGTGTTCCTCCTGACATTGTTTTTTAAAATTTAATCACCTATTTTAGAATAATTCCCAGCAGAGTAACAAATGGAGGCTTAAGGAAGATTAGCATCTTAGGTGACATTGCACTCCATAAGCTCCAACGCTGAGAGAAGAGCCCAGTGTGTTTGATGTAAATGTCTGAAGTTTTCATTGTCCCTGAGAAGGATGATATGAGAAATGTTATAACAGAGTGAGAGGAAGACTATTTATAAGAGGCAAAGTGTGGCATTGAGGAAGACCTTCCTTGAGGGAAAACCAAGCTCAAGCAGAGATAACTGCTTGAGCAATGGCCATGGCCTCTAGGGTGTTTGGCACGTTTGGAACATTGTGACTTGAGACTGGGTGAGTACATAGAACAAAACTTGGGAAAACTCTGAAAGGCAGGGTAAAGATTTTGGACTTTGTTCAAGGAGGGTGGCATCCCGAAAGGATTTTGAAAAGGGAAGTGACATGCTCCAAGCTGTGCCTGAGGGAGATAACAACATGCACAATTAGACATCTGCATTTGCTTAGCAACAGAGAACTCAAGGGCTGTAGCTCTTACTCCAAAGGAATTCCTAATGATTTCATTTGCAACAGGCCAGAGCTCCTGCCCATTTGGCACTAGGGTGTTTTGTGTGGCTTTGTTTTGACAAACCTTGGCCATGACTCCCTAACACGAAGCAGAGCTTGAAGTTGTGACCCTCTGCAGCAGGGAGCTCCCTGCCAACTGTCAAACCAAGTTCTCAAAGACAAGCCTTCTCAGCCCTGACCTCCTCCTCTCTCTGGACTTCTCCCTTCAAGTGGTGGGTGTTAACCTATTGAAAACTCCTTTGAAGGCTTGCAGGAAGTTGTTTTTTAACCAAGGGAGGTCTCCAGCAAGCCCTAGCAGAGCCAGAAATCAAGAAACAGGAAGTCCTGTGGCATCCACCTGCAACCACTCAAGCTGTCACCTACCCCTCCCTTGAAAAGAGCTACAGACTTCTTTTGGAAATTTCTTTGGGGATTGTGGAATAAATGCTACTGTTTTTCAGTATGCCAGTGTATACACACATGACTTGCTGATAATATATAATATAATCCTCATTTTTTTTCCCACAAGGAGTTGTAATAATAAAATTCACATTAAATTTTAATATTCTGAAGGTACTTTGGATTAGGCAGAAGGGAATGAAGGGAAGGGAGGGGGTATGGGGGTAGGAAGAGCAGAGGAATGAATTGAACATTATTCCCTATGTACATATATAAATGACTGCACGACCCATGTGAATCATGTACAACCAGGAAAAGGAGAAGCGATACTCCATTAATGTATGATGTATCTAAATGAGTTGTACTGTCATGTATAACTAATGGGAACAAATAAAATAAAATTTTAATGTTTAAAAATTTTAAAAAAATCTCAAATGAATTCTTCAAAAGTTAAAAAAAATAGATATGCAGTCAGACCTGCTAATCTTTGAGGGAGCTAGGGAAGGGTGATGAAGTACTATTCAGATTGTAAATCACTTTTAAAATATTTTTACTTTTAATTGACACATAATAATTATACCTATTTCTAGGGTACTGTGATATATATATATATATATATATATATATATATATATATATAATCTAATGATCAGACCAAGGTAATTGGCATGTCCATCACCTAAAAAAAACCAAAACAAATCCTTTTGTGGATTGGGAACATTCAAAATGCTCTCTACTTATCATTTTGAAATACATGATTAATCATTGTCAACTATAGCAGCTTACTGTCATAAAATCTTAGGAATCATCCATCTTATTCAACCACACCCATATACCTGTTAATCAACCACCTCTCTGTATATCCTACCTCCCACCCTTCTCTCTGCTTCTATGAGAGTGACCTTCTTGGCTTCTACATGTAAGTGACAGCATGTGGTATTTGTCTTTCTATAATGACTTGTTTCACTTAATGTCTTCCATCTTCATCCATGATAGGATTTCATTTTTAAGATCAAATAATATTCCATTGTGCATCTATGCCACGTTTTCTGTATCCATTTATCTGTCAGTGAACAACAAGTTGATTTCGGACCGTGGTTGTTGGGAAGAGTGCTCCAGTAAACATGGGGATGCAGCTATCTCTTTCATGTACCGATTTAAATTGTAAACCATTTTAAAAATCACAATCTCAGGATATCTTCCAATGCAGGGGGCACATACACAAACCAGGTCAAAGAAATTCCAATTAAATTCAATTGAAAAACCTATTATTTGGGAGTTGGGCATGGGGAAGTCAGAATCTATAAAATTTTAGTCTAAATAAATTTAGGAATTTAACCTTCAATTTAAAAAAAATGTTGTATTTAATAGCCCAATAAAGCTAACCAAGATCCGATCTCAGTGATGTACACTTCTCATCCTATGGCTCAAGAGGCTGAGGCAGGAGGATCATGAATTCAAAGCCAGCCTGAGCAACTTAGTGGAGTCCTAAAGTAACTCAGTGAGAACTTGTATCTAAATAAAATATATAAAAAAGGGCTAGGGATGTGGCTCAGTGGTTAAGCACCACTGGGTTCAATCCCTGGTACACAAACAAAAAAAACAAAACAAAAAACAACAACCAAAACTAACCAAGAAAAATAATTTCTTTCCCAGGTAGGGGATTGAAGCAAAGAGACAAAAAGAAAGTACTTAGCTCTTGTATAAGAAAACAAGGCATCTTTTTTTTCTTCTCTCTTTAGTTATGACAGATAACTCTGATATGTGAAGAGAGAAAACAAGCCAGGAAGAACGAGAAATTCTGAAGTAATTACAAACCATATGGCACGAGCAAAATACATCCATTTAAGATAAAAATTTTTGGATATATTTACATGAATTCTAAAACAATTTAGATTGCTTCAAAGCAGTTCCCTTAATTGAAAAGTTTCTGATTTTTCCTTTACAGGGCATCAGATCTTTTTTACCCATTTAATGACCTTGTCATTAAGTAGTTTTTGAATATGTTATCATTTGGGTATGACTGGCTTCCATTCCTTTCAGTGTAATGACAATGACTGTAAGCACAGTGACTTTTAAGTTTAATCCTTTTCAAGTGATTTTATTTTTATCTTTTGGTTCTCCTATTCTACAATTTATTAAAACTATAAGAAATGATGACAGAGATGAACTGGAAAGATTGTTCTTTCTCTCTCTCTCCCTCTCTCTCTCTCTCTCTCTCTCTCTCTCTCTGGACATTGAGTAAACACATGTTCATTCTGATTTTTCGTTTTTCAGCATGAAGCTGGTTTGCAGGTAGCTAATTGGGAGATCTTGGCAGATGTCACGAACCTAACAACCTAAGAAATCAAGGCTGACATAAAAAGTACCTGCCAATGTCAGAGACACTTCTATTTGTACAGATTGGTGTGTCCAATAGAAGTTTACAGTTGCTCATAAGTGTGGCAAGCAGGCCACCATGTTGAGAGCAATATATATCAGACTACAAAGGAATAATGGGAATGTTGGGGTCTACCTCTAGGGAACTTGGAGGTGATAACTTTCCTTTATAAATTGACTCTACATGAATATCAACATTAGGCCCCTGGGACTCCTAGTTTGTCTTAAAGTATTCAATGAACACCACCTGTGTGTACCATCCATCTAGTCAGAATCCTTCATTGCATTTCTTGAAAATCAATTTCAACTGCTGTCATCTTATGTTAGAATCCTGCTCTAGCTTAGGATCCCCATTAGTTTTTCTAACATCTAAGACACTGGGATACTGAGGGTTGGAGGACGAGTAAAAGTGTATTAGACAAAGATCATTAAGGAAGAAAGAAATCCAGGTGTATAGGATGTGCAAAAATATGGCAGCTTGAAAGAAGTATGTTTAGAAGATGGCAAGTCACACAGTGTGGCTAAAATATAAGATAGCTGAAGAGCCTTGGAAAGGACAAACTTTCAAAAGACTGGTGAGTTGTGTAATATAGGGTGTCATGAGCTAAACTAATCATGGGCTTTATTTAAATAGCCATTGGAGTAATCCATAAAGCTTTTTGCAAGTGATGATGTTATAATCAATGCTTGATTTTAGAAAGGTGGTTGGCAGCAGAAGAACGTCCTGATTGAAATTTTCAGACAGGGTCAGATGACTGCTACAAACAGTCTCCAATACTGTAGTTCTACAAAAAGAAACTTTTTACATTTGTTAGAAATTAAAGAGATTACTAAGTGGCCCAAGACATCATGGTGAAAATATTTAGGCAATTGGCAAACTCCTCTTTCCCTATATGTTATTTCCAAAGGAGATAATCTTCAATCCTCTCTTCCATCCAAATTATTCCCTGTCTTGTAGAAAATGCCAAAAATGTTGGGGAAATGCACTCCACCCAATGTTTTTTGGAAGGGCTAGTTTCTTAGTTCCTACAGGAGCCAAATTTTAATACATAGGAATTTACTTAGAAAGGGAGAATTGCCAAAATTTTCTTCCAGTATCATTCTGGTGGGACTCTATGGAAAGATGAACTCAAGTTAGTCATAGGATATAAGAGAGAAAGGAGAACATTAACCACAATAAGTATCTGAGACTTTGCTAATTCTTGGAGAAAATTCATGATTTGTCAAAGAAAGCATAAGAACTTCTGAGATTATATAATCTATACTTCAGTATTCCATTAAATGCTTAATTATTGATGGGGGTTCTTCAAGAACATGCATTGTGGGTATAGTGCTGAATGACATAGATACAGTCCTGTCCTCATGGAGCTTATATCTAAAATAACAAAAAATAACTGAGAATAGTCTTATAATAGAACATTAACAATAATCACAGTGTGTAAATATTTTGACAGAAGAAGTATGGGGTATATGGGATCCTACTAGCTAAACTCGAAGGGCAGGGAATATATCCTTGAAGAAATTACAACTAAGCTGACATCTTTAGATGTTATAGGAATAAGTGTCCTAACCCAGAAAGATGAATGGCTAGGAAAATGGGTTAGAGTATGAGCAGAGTTCAAGCTAAAGACCCAGAGTCAAGAGAAAGAAGGTGCATTCAGGTAACTAAGTAATTTGTTCCATCTGGTATTTATATATACACTGTGTATGCAGAGAAGGTAGGGATGTTGTCAGGGGAGCAGGGAGGGGAAGGTGGAGTATCCACAGGTGAAGCAGGAGAGGTAAGGACCCAGATCCTGTCAAGTCTTACAGTACTCATAATAATTTGGGATTTATTCTGAAGGCAATAGAGAACCATTGGCTAGTATTATTAGTGTTGTTTTGTTATTGGGGATTGAACCCAGTGGTGTTTTACTACTGAGTTACATCTCCAGCCCTTTTTATTTTGAAACAGAGTCTCATTAAGTTGTTGGCGCTGGCCTCAAACGTGCCCCTCTCCTGATTTAGCCTCCTGAGCTGCTAGAATCACAGCAGTGTACCTTGGTTAGTTTCAAGCTGAAAAATGGCCATGATCATATTTCCTGTCACCATGGAAACACAACACTGCCAAGTCATCTGGCCATAGATCATTTAATTTGGACTGGTGGGCAAACTGAAGGCAGAAAGCTCAGCATAGAAGAATGGGAATCCTTAGGTGAGAAGATGAAAAGCTAAACAAGGCAAGTGGAAATGAAGACAGAGTAAGAAGAGAGAATAGACAAGACTTGTTCAGGATTGTTGTTTAGGATGAGGGAGAAAGAAGGAGCAATAGGGAGCAAGGTGTATAGCTGGACTAGTGGTGAATGACTAGTTACCACAGTGGGGCCATGAAATAGAGGGGAAGCAAAGGGAGGGGCAAAGATGAGGAGTTCAGTTTGGTTCTTATTGAGTTTCGTGTGTTGGATGAGCTTTCAAAAACTCTGATAGGTGATTGGATATATGTGTCTGCAACTCTGGATTGAGATTTGAGAGTTTTTAGCACAAAACTGATTATGGAGGACAGTGTGCCCAAGAAAGGCTACATCTTCTGGGTAGTAGAACTCCTAAGTATTCATCAATATTACTTAAAATGGGAAGAACTTCCCCATATCTGAATTGCCTTTAACACAGCTCTGTAATGCACCAGTGTCTTATTCCATTCCAACTTTAAGATCCTAACAGCATTCCTGTCTCCTCTCAAAAAATTATAGATTTTTTTTTCTGTACCAGGGATTGAAACCAGAGTGCTTAAACATCAGGCCACATCCCCAGCCCTTTTTATATTTTATTAGTGATAGGGTCTCACTGAGTTGCTCAGGGCCTTGCCAAGTTACTGATGCTGGATTTGAACTCGTGATCTTCCTACCTCAGCCTCCTGAGTCACTGGGATTATAGGTATGTGCCATCATGCCCATCTTGAAATTGCAGATTTTTGAATGAATTCTTTAAAAATATTTGGTAATTGAAGTTTACTTGGATTCCCACATTTTTCCCCTTTAGTTTTAGTTTGAACAAAACTATGGAAGTTTTGTATACACCCACTTAAAAGTTAAGAAATGAATCCTAGAGTAAAATCAGGACATTTGGTTTCAGGCAAAATAACTGAGATTTTAGGGAGAATTACTTGAGTCATCTGATATTTAATTTAAACTGTATGCTTCCTACTCTTAATTAATTCTTCTGTTTGGCCTGCCCTGACATGGTCAAAACTTATTTAGGATCTCTTGTTCTCAAAGATCAAATTACTTTTCTAAAGTACATTTGGTTTCTAAAACTTGGCATCTCTGAGCTTCTGGTACCAATACAAAGAGCACATACATATTCCAACAATCTGCGGATTGTTGGTCATGAGAGGCATCAGTTCTTGGCCTTTGAGAGGAAGGGCACAGCAAATTTCTGCATTGGGGGAAGTGATGGAGCTATTATTACATTCAAGACATCACTGGCTTGTCCATTCAGAGAGGCACAAGTCAGGCTCTGTGGTTCACTCAAAGGAGGAGGCTGTGAAATTGGGTCCCCTGGTGACACTTTGACTGCCAGCCCTTCCTTCACATCCACCCTGCAGCAGTAGGTTCCCAGCACCCTGGTTTGCTAACCTTGACCTCTCCTGTCACCATGGAAACACAACACTGCCAAGAGAACTTCCTCTACCATTATCATGCAGACTATAAAAGAAAAAAGAGAAAACCGGAAAAAATCATTGCCCATTTCATTTCACCATTAAGCTTTTTTCTTCAGAACAAAGAACCTCCCCACAAGTTCTTTGAAAGTTTGGTGTGGAGTCTGGGGTAGGGAGTGGAGAGAAAGACAGCCAGGCCAAGAAGTACCGCAGCAGCTTCACATGGTTTCAGACTCCTACTAGGAGTGTTCACGTTTAGGGAGCTGAGACTTAACCTGTTAAATATTAAGATACTTGGAATAATGATTATATCCTTAATACTATTTCACTTTCATTTAGATTTCACCTGCAGGTTTCTAAGCATATAGCCAATTTTGAATATAACTATTTGCCCACCTCCTTGTTGAAATAGAACCAGAATTTGATAGCAACAAAACATGCTACATTTCAATTGATAGCAGGATTACTCCCACAGAATCTAGTCTAAGAATATTTAACCTGAAGTCCACAAACTTCTTGGAACTGTGTGTAAAATATAGTATGTGCATTAAACAGGGTTCACAGCTCTCCTCAGATTCTCACAGGCTCTAACATCCAGAAAACATTAAGAAAAGCATTCAACCCATACTCTCATTTAACAGATCAACACAATGTACCACAAAGAGATTTTTCTTCATTTCCTCCATCTCTCCCTGCTCCTCTTTCTTCTCCTCTTACTGTTTTCCTCCTCCCTCTTTCCTTTTCTCATTGCACAGGGTTTGAGTATTAACAGTGGAGGAGTTCTCCAGTAGAGCTACAAGGCAAACAAAGAATGGGAATGCATTTGGAAAGTGCCCTGAACTCACAGTGAAGATGATCAGTGAGTAGTCCAGTTATTTCAGAAATGCATGCTGAAATTTTGGTCATCACTAAAAACAGGGGCCCTGGCAACCCAGCAATTGGGACTCAGCATGTTCTTAACGTGTATTTCTTAGTTTGCTTGTCATCTTGGCAATTCAATTTTCCTTCTTGTCAGCAACAGTAAGATCAGAAGTTGCTGAGGCCCCAGTACCCCCCAGATTTTCCAAAGAGAAAATGAGGAAGGAGGCTTGTAAACCTTTCTTGATGAGATGAACATGTTGTGCTTTCATTTGTGATGTTTTATCATGTGGCTATTTGTTCTAAACTTTAAAGTCCCCAGACTAACGATACAGAAAATAAACCTCATGTGGTTTTAGGACATATCCACGTAGGTGTGGCTTCAATGCCACCAGCCTTAAGAAACCCTCTTAAGGCTGCAAAATTGTAACCATGACAATACCTACTTCAGGGGATGGCTGCACAAGTTTAATGAACTAAGCTGTATAATGTGTCTGATATGGGGTCTCACACCCAGTAGGACCCTTGGTATAACAATGGCTTCCTATTACCTTTCACCCAGCTCCTGGCTTTCTGAACCCACCACAGAACTGGCCCAGAGTATAGAGAATACAGGATGAATTTTTTGTGTTGTTTGTTCTGCACTTAAAAATAACTATATCTGAGTTGCATTTATTCTCTGCTTTTTCATGAGTTCTTTGGTGAAATTGTAAGGGTCTGGAGAAGTGTTGAAGGAAGAGACCACACAAGAGACTGGCTTCATGCAATTGGCAAAAGGGGATTTATTAATTCAGCATGCTGAGGTTCCAGGCTCACTCAGGAAGATAGAGCAACCCAGAGCCCAGAGCAGTGGTCAAGCAGAGCTTAAGTACACTTTTTGGGGAAGGCAGGGGGCTTTGCATACATCAGAACAAATCATCATGAGGCACGGGAAAATTGAACAACAACTCTGAGACATGATAAGTACATTCATTGGCAGGAACAGATTGAGCAGGGGTGATTGGTCACTTCTAAGCGGGGTACACATTCAAACTGATTGGTTTTGGGCCTAAATAACTACGTGACAAACTACACAGAATCCCAGGTTATTAAACAACCAGTGGAAACAGTGGGGATATTTACTGGGCAGTTCGGGTATTGTCCTAACAGCTACAGGGATTACAGGTTCTGGGGGTAGCAGAGGAATTTTAATAATGCCTAGTCTTTTACTTTTTAACCCAGGCCTTGCAGCTTGGAAACTTTACAATGCCCAGTCTTTTACACTTTAACTCAGGCTTTACGGCTTAGAATCAGCTTAGAAATTTTACCTTTACAAAATGAATGAGCAGGTCCTGCAAGACATTGGGTGAGTAACTCCAGTCTTAACTAAAAGTACTTTCTGACCTCAGTAAACACTCTAAGGCAGCATTTCTCAAAGTTTCTGACTTGTCAAATCCTTTTATCAAAAAATTCTTGCAAGTCCCCTTAGGAATTTTTAAATTATTTAATCATTTTTACATAGTATAAATTAAAAAGGTATTATAAGTTAAAATAGACATGTTATTTATTTATTTTGGTATTGAAGATTGAACCTAGGGTTACTTTACCACTGAGCCATATCCCCAGCTCTTGTTACTTTTTTCTTTTGAGACAGGATCTCACTAAATTGCGTAAGGCCTCCTTAAGTTGCTGAGGCTGGACTTGAATTTGCAATTCTCCTACTTCCCGTCTCCCAAGTGCAGGGATTACAGGTGTGCACCACCACGTCCAGCAAAGTAGATATATTTTAGATTCATACTATGAATTCTTTAGTTGGTGATGAGAGTATGGGTGTTTATTATATTATTATCCTCACATTTTTGTATTCTTCAAATACTTTAATATAAGAAAAAAATATTTTGTCAGCATTTCACGTTAATGGTCTAGTAATTAGTTTTACAGGAAATTTCAATATTTTCATTTATCAAGTGATACATACTATTTGATTCATACTCATTTCAATATGAAAAAGCATGATTTATAGACAAATACATTTTAATATAACTTTATATTTTGACTTTGGAACCAAAAATGTATTTAAAATGGATTGGATTCTAGAATTAATAATTGCTTTCGTAACTTAATGTTTGAAATTTCTCTTTTGAATTTAAAATAATCAACTGGTATCCTTTTGTACACAAATATAATTTTCAGGTTTTGTTTCTAAATTACAAGATAAGGGAGGAAGTTTCAGCTTTGATTTGCAAGCATTTCACAAATAACACACTGCAGCTGTTGATAAGCCTTATTCTCAGTAGATGGAGAGTCAAATTGTACATAATCACCAGTATATTTTACATTTTAAACATTGTTGACATCCTGGAAACATCCTGATGTGTGATGTGTGACTTCAAATGCTATCTGTGGGTCTAGGGAAGCATCTTGAGGTGAATTTGCAGAATTGTTGTCTTATGTTTTTCTTCCACTTTCTGTATTTCAGAATTCTTCACAATGTATGACTAAGAGTAAAAACAATAGAAATGATAGATGGTTCAAAAATATTGTGGCAGCTCCAGGGGTTTGACGTTATAAAATGATTGAGTGAGGGAGTCATGAAGTCTTGTCTCATGTTCACCAAGTCCTGCCTGCTCAGTGACACAGACACAGGGACGCACAGTGACACCAGTGCTTGATGTTATCAAGCTCCATATGGGAAAGTTGCTGTGTAATGACAACCTGGCCCTAAAGCAATGGACTAATAGTTCCACTGCATGGTCACCATTAAATTGGGATACTTGGGGATGACATTAATAGTCCAATAAAGGAAGGAATAGAGCAGTCCTTTGAGCACTCTGGCTCATAGATTGTTGAGTTTGGGGTCACACAAATGAGGAGGTTCCAGGAATTAAGAAAAGTTAGCACTGTTTTCCACTATTCTGGCAATGGTGATCTTAGATAACGCACAGCAGTTGTTTCAAATTTTTCTATTTTTCTTAAACTTCAGACGTTCCAGTCTTACTCTCAGAAAATGACTTCACCCTCAACCTACTGAGAAGATCAAAGCCAGAAACTCAAGTTTGCTCATCTCCAGTCACTCTGAATGGCCACCTGCTCTCTCCTCCTGCATTCCAGGCCCCCTTCTGACCTGGCTCTCCCTCATATGGCTCTCTTCTGCTCCACCATGAGATTCTCATTTTCTCTCATCTTCTCTACATCTCTTCCTGATTTCTAAGCCTATGGCAAGTTGGGTCTCCTTTATTTGAAAATATTCCTTCTATTTTGTTTCATTCTCAAAATACTAGCTTGGCCCATTCTTTCTTTTCAGTGCCAAACATTGAGTCCCCATCCCCTCATGCACCTTTGACCATTGCAATTTATCTCCTATCTCCAAAACCACCCCAGAGTGACCAGAAACCTCCTAAAGTTTGCATCCCAACATCCCTTTTCATATCAGCACCATTTGACATCATTGTCCCATCCTTATTTATCATCCACTCTCCCCTTCGATGCCATGATATTCCCCACTAGTCATTTCCTCCCTCCACTTTTCTCCTGTTTTTTCCCTGCTTTTCCCTATGCCTCTGATTTCCAGGATTTGAATGTTTTCCCCTTCTAAAACTCAAGTTAAAGTATAATTGCCAGTGGAATGATATTGAGAGGTGGGGCCTTTAAGAGGTCATTGGGCCACTAGGAATCCACCCTCATGGAGAGTTTAATGCCTTAATAAAAAAGTGCAAATGTGTTCTCTTGGTTCTTGTGCTATTCTATTGTGTGAGGACACAGTATTCCTCCCCTTTGGAGGATGCAGTGTTCAAAGTATCATCTTAAGCATAGAGACTGAACCATCACCAGACAGCAAACCTGTTGGCCCCTTGATGTTAGATCCCCAGCTTCCAGAACTATGAGAAATAGGTTTCTGTTTATTAATAAATTACCCAGTCTCAGGTATTATGTCATAGCATCACAAAAAGAATTACATCATTGATTCTATCTTCATACCCTATGAAACTAGGTCTTCAGTGAGGTTTTATCTTTGTCCCTCTTTTCACTTTCTCTCAGTCATTTCATCCACATGAAAACTAGTGTCAAATACAAATTTTAGGCAGATGATTCCAGAATTGAGCTGTCTTTCCTCAACTCCCACTGTCATCACAGGTTTAGCACATTCATGCCTGTCTCTCTTGATTTGCTCTGGCTTTGAAATATGTGTTAGTTTTGACTTTTTGCTCATCACTCACCACATTGTAGTTCATTTTAGCAGTCTCCTAATAACCTCTATAGTATTGTTCCCATTTCCCTGCCTGCTATCCAATCCCTCTGCTGCACACTGTTGCCAACCAAGATCAAGACCTAATAGTACTTCTTTCCTGAGGAAATTCATTGCTTAACTTGCTCTTCCATAACCTGCCCCAACCTGACTTTCCAGCATTATCTGTATAATTATCTCATAAAATACCTACCTTTAAAAAATATAGTTTTCCTTCCTAAAATCTGCCCTTGCTTTTCTTCTTTATGCTTTTACCGGTGTTGTTGCTCCTCTTTTCCTTCCTTTAAGTCTTACCCATATTAAATGCTGATTCCTCCTTGAAGCTTTTCTTGGTTTCCTTCCTGAAACACCAGTGCTTCCTCCATTAAGTCTCCTTTCACACTGTTCTTCCCTCACTTATGGCACTGGTAGTCTATAATGATCTCAAAGAGACCATTTGCACAGATATTTCAGGATAACACACATTTCAGTTTCTGTGCTTGGTACCCTTTGGTCTAGATATAATATGTCAACAAAATCTAATAGATACTTTCCAGGCTGCTTTTTTGTTGTTGTTGTTGTTTGTTTGTTTGTTTGTTTGTGACTGACATTTGCTGAGGATCCTCCACAGCTCAACCCTTCTTCTCCTCTAGTAATAGCAGCTCTCTCTTACTTTAGGAATTATCTCTGCTCTTCTTGATGGATTTTTCCTGGGTTTGTCAAAATGCCCCATCATCTTCAAGGCAAGGAATAGGCTTTAACCAATGATATCTTGAAAAGTAACACAAGGGAATTAAAGCATTGTGTTTTATTACTGGATTTAGCTCCTTCTGCATTGGTCTCTGGTGATACCTAAATTCCTATTCTTTTCAAAGTTTTTTTTTTTCTTTGATTCTGAACTGGCAAATCTATTCAAAAATTTTTTTCTATGATGGAATTTAGAGCTTTGTTTGTTGCTTGCAACCCAAGAACTCTGGATAATACACTTTTTTATCATCTAACATAAGAAAGTCTCATATTTGGGGTAGCTATAAATATACCTTTCTGGTTGCTGTTTTCCTATTATAGAATCTTGGCACCAGAGAGGTTTCATTCATTTTATCTCCCAGGAGAATACAAGTCCTTTTGGCCTAGGATAGATATTCTGAGTTAGGAATTTAGGTGAGCTTGAAAAATTTTCCACTGAGTAGTAGATCAGGTAATACATGTTAAAAAGCAAAAGTTAAACATCAGTCACTGATGGTCTGGAACTAGGGTAGAGGCCTGGAACCACAACTATCAAGCATAGGGATTGGCAGGTACAGTTGGGTACCTGGCAGGTACCTTGAACTAGATCCAGAAGAGGAGTGGAGAAGTCAAATGTCACTAGTAATCAAGACAACAATGTTAAGATAGCAGTGCTTGTAGACCAGAGAAGTCCACCAATTACTATTTGAGTCTAAATCCTGCAAGTGTGGGTGGGACTAGACCTAGAGATGGCCTCAGCTGTGGGCAAGAAAGAAGGAGGCAGAATCTGAGAACATGAATGGGTAAAATGTGAGTTTCTTTATAGTGGTTCTTTCTTATTGAAGCCTTTTATTTTAACTGATTTGTGGATAACTTTTGAATTTATTCTGTCTTTTAAGCAAGATCTATTTAGTAAGAGTGTTATAGACTTACTATTACTAGCTCATATTGTAACAAAAGTTTCTGCTGAAAATAAAATAGTTATTTGAACCAGAGAAATGTACAGTGAGAAATCACATGACACAGAAAATAGTTTTAAAGAGCAGGGGCAGGGCAGCTCTTCGACCTTATGGGTCAAGCTTCCATTCAAGACCCCTGTTTGCCTTATTTATGTGGGAGAACTTCCTACAGAGTGTTCTTAGCCGATTAAGGTAGGAGGGGGTCTGTCAGGTCCCAATGGGTCACACCTAATTCCGGAGCAAGGAGATCAGTCTTCCTAGCCAAGTAAAGACTGAAGTCACATGCACTGTGTAATCCATTAAATGGGAGGGACCACAAAATAGGGGGCAATGCCAGACCAAAATCTCCTTGGCTTAAGGCCAAGTAAAGATGATAAATAGCTCAAGAATGGCTTCCCACAATGTACAAGTTAAGAATTATTGTATTTTCCTGGTAAAATATTCCTTCCATTAAAAAATCATAATAAAGCTGTGAGCATTCTTCATCCCTTGTAAACTTTTTCACCTTACTATCTTTTTTTTCCCCTAGCAAGCAGAGCTATGGAGATTGCTTTTGATTCATGACTCTTTCATGTAACTTATTTTTATCTGAAATTCAGCCAGTATATATATCCTCATTTTTAAAATACCCATCAAGTAGATAGAATGTGGGTGACTTTTTAAAATTCCAAATCAACATTCTCAATTGGCATTTATCAACAAGGGCTTATTTCATTTACATTGACTGTAATTATGGATATATATGAATTCTTCTCTACCATTTTATTTTGTGCTAATATTCAGCCTGCCTTATAGGTTTTTCTCCTCCCTAACTTCATTTGGATTGATTGATTTTTTTAAGTTCATTTTTACCTTGACAGGTTTGGAAGTCACATGTTTTATTTTCTTCAAACATTGCCATTAACACTTTAATATGCATATATGAACAAAACATCTTTACCCTCCTCCAGAAAAATACAAAGATGTTAGAAATTTCTAATTTCAGTAATTTTTCTATCACTTATACTTTCAAATTAGACTGTCATTTTTTATTGTTCCACACAGTCAATATCTGTATAGGTTTTTGCACTTTTGTACTAGTTTCACGGCTCACTGTTCTTCCTAGCATTTCACTTCCATTCTCCTGGTTGAAATTTCTTTTTCCTGAGGTGCTGCTTTTGGAAGTTGCTCCAGAGAAAATCTCTCTAAGCAATCAAATCTCTTTTGTTGTTCATGAGAAAATGTCTTTGCTTTATTCTTGAGTAATAATTTATAAAAATATGAGATTATAAGTACATAGTTATTACTGTCAGCACATCAAAGACATCTCTTTGTATTTACCATAATGGATTTACATGTAGTTAAATTTGATCTCCATGTTCACTAATTGAACACAATTCAAAATAAGGATTTAAAAATTTCAGTTTATATATTGCTCTATTATAACCTAATTCCAATTTATATTCAATATAAAAATTAATTCAATTTTAAAGAAATTTGTAATCTTTTTCATGTTTTTATTGGTAATTATATATGATAGTGGAATTTGTTGTTATATATTCATTCATGCACACAATATGTCACTATAATTTTGCCAGCTCCCCAGTATTCCAGTTTCCCTCTTCTTGTTCCTTCCCTGGTCTCTTTACTCTACTCTACTGGTTTCCCTTCAATTTTCATAAGATCTACTTACCCCTCACACACACACACACCTTTCTTTTTGAGTTTGGATTATTCTGTTTAACAAAATATTGTCACGTTACATCCATTTTCATACAGATGACATAATTTCACTCTTTATGGTTATATAAAACTCTCTCTCTCTCTCTCTCTCTCTCTCTCTCTCTCTCTCTATATATATATATATATATATATATATATATATATATATATATATAGGGAAGATATACATGCATTACTATAAAATGGATGACTTTAATTATTTAAGATAAATACTAAGGAGTGGCATAGCTGGGTCATATGATAGTTCCATTCCTAGTCTTTTGAGGTACCTCCAAACTTTTTTCCATAGTGGTTATACTAATTAACAGTCCCAACACAGTGTAAAATTGTTCCTTTTCCCCCACATCTTCTCCTGCATTTATTATTGTTTGTTTTCTTGATGGCTGCCATTCAAACTGGAGTAAGGAAAAATCTCAGCATAGTTTTGATTTGAATTTCCCTGATTTCTAAAGATGTCAAATATTTTTTTCATATACTTGTTGGCTGTTTGCATTTCTTCTTTAGAGAAATCTCTGTTCTGTTCATTTTTCCTTTTATTAATTGTGTTGTGTTTTGGTGTTAAGTTTTTTGAGTTCTTTATATATTCTGGATATTAATTGTTTATCAGAATAGTAACTAGCAAAGATTTTTCTCTCATTATGTAAAGCACTCTTCACATTCTTATTTGTTTCCTTTGCTATACAAAAGCTTTTTATTTTGATGCCATCCCATTTATAAATTCTTGGTATCGTTTTCTGAGTTTTAAAGGTCCTCTTGAGAAAGTCATTGCCTGTGCCTACAGGCTGGATTGATACCTTTTATTTTCTTCTACGAGTTGTATTTTTCAGGACTAATGCCTTTGATCTATTTTGATTTTACTTTTCTGCCAAGTGGAAGAAAAGGATTCAGACTCATTCTTCCACATGTAGCTAACCAGTTTCCCTAGCACCATTTGTTAAAAAGGCTGTCTTTTCTTCAACATATATTTTAGGCAGTGTATCCTTTATCAAGGATCAGACAACTGAAACTGTGTGGGCTTGCTTCTGTATCTTCTATTCTGTTTCATTGGCCTATGCATCTGTTTTATGTCAGTACCATACAAGTTTTTGTTAGTATAGCTTTGCAGCATATTTTGAAGTCTGGTATTGTAATACCTATAACATTGATTCTTTTGACTTAGAATTGCTTTGGCTATTCTAGGACTTTTATTCTCACAAATTAATTTTATGACTACTTTTTTCTAGTACTGTGAAGAATGTCATTGGTGTTTTGATAAGTATTACACTGAAGCTATACATTGCTTTTGGTAATATGAGCATTTTAACAATATTAATTATTCACCTTTTCATGAACATTGGAGGTCTTTCCTTTTTCTAATGATTTTAAAAATTTCTTTCTTTAGTGTTCTATAGTTTTGCTTGTAGAGGTCTTTTACCTTCTTAGATTTATTCCTAAGTATTTTTAGTCTACTGCAAATGGGATTGTTTTCCTGAATTCAGTGTTTATTATTTGAGCATAGGGATATACTGATTTTTGTATGTTGATTTTATAATATAGAAAACCCAGAATTAGATGGATTCTCAGCTGAATTCTATCAGACCTTTAACAAAGATTTGAGGCCAATGCTCCTCAAATTATTCCATGGAATAGAAAGAGATGGGGCACTTCCAAATTTATTCTATGAAGTCAGTGTCATACACCAAAATTAGAAAAGGACCATCAAGGAAAGAAAATTATAGACCAATATCTCTGGTGAACTTATATGCATTAATCCTTAATAATATATTAGCAAATCAAGTTCAGCAACATATTAAGAAGATTGTATATCATGATCAAGTTGGTTTCATTCCAGGATTTCAAGGACGTTTTAACATGAAAATCAATAACTTTCCTCATGATTTTAGCTCTGATCTTAATTATTTTCTTCCTTCTACTGATTATGGAATTGGTTTGGTTTTATTTTTTAAGGACCTTGAGATACATCATTAGATTGCTTATTTGGAATATTTCTGATTTTCTTCTATAGTCTTCTGTGTGACTCTAAATACCCCTCTTAGGACCACCTTGATAGTGTCCCAGAAAAATCTTGTATGTTTTGTAACTTTTCTCCCTTGATTCTAAGAATATTTTAATTTTGCCCCTGATTTCTTCAATCATTATTCATCATTCAAAAGTGTACTGTTCAATCTCTATGTATTTTTATACATAGAGATTTTTTTTTCCTGAGACGGTGGTTGATTTCTAATTTCATTTCATTATGATCAGAAAAGATGAAAATAATTATACTGATTTTTAGAGTTACTTTGTAATATAAAGTATGGTCTATTTTGTAGAAATTTCCATTACAGCTGAGAAGAAAGTGAATTCAGCTGTTCTTGCATAGAATATTATATAAATATTTGTCAATTCTCTTTGATTTTTAATATTTTTAGGTCTGAAGAGGTTTTACTCAGCTTATATCTGGATGACCTAACTATTGGTGAGAAATTTATGTTGAAATCACCCAATATTATTGTACTGGGGTCTGAGCTTTTAAATTGAGTATTGTCTCTGTTTTATGTAAGTAGGTGCACCAACATTGGGGGAATAAATATTTACTATCATTTTATCTTCTTGTTGGATGACTCTCTTTACCAGTATGATATAATCCTCTTTGTTCTGTTTACTTTTGAGTTGCAGTGTGCTTTATCAGATAAGAGAGCAGCCACTCTTGCTTATTTGGGGGCTTCATTTGCATAGCATATCAATTTTCATTATTTCAGTGTCAGCTTGTGTCTGTATTTGTTTGTAAGGTGAGTTTCTTGCAAAAAAAAATTAAAAAGTTTTTAAAAAATCCATTCTGCCAGCCTATGGCTTAATTTGAGACCATTTTCATTGTTATTATAGACAGCTGTTTACTCATTCCTGCCATTTTGATTTATTTCTAATGTTTAATTTGGTCCTCTTACTTATTTTCTTACCTACTCTTCAAATGAGATTTGTTCATTTGTGAGTTCCAGTGTTTGATTTTTATTTCTTCTGTATGTAGCATTTCTTTAAGGGTTTTCTGTAGTGCTGGCTTAGTAATCATGCGTTCTTCTAGTTTCTGCTTATTTTGGAAGGTTTTAATTTCTTCTTTGATTCTGAGGGTAGCTTTTCTAGGTTTAGCAACATTGGTAGAGAGTTATTTTCTTTTAGGGCATTCCAAAACTCTCCTGGATTTTAGAATTTATGCTGTGAAATCAGAAGTAATTCTGATTAATTTCCTGTTGTGACTTGACATTTTTCTCTTGAGACTTTTAAAATCCTTTCCTTGCTCTATATGTTAGGTATTTTAATTCTAGTGTAGAGTGGTCCATTTGTGATCTTGTCCATTTGGGATTCTGAAATCCTCCTGTATCTGGCTATCTATTGCATTCTTAAGATTTGAAAATTTTTGTGATTTCCCTGAAGTTGTTATCCATGCCATTATCCTGTAACTCACACACTGTAAACCAATGATTCTTAAATTTGGTCACTTAATGTTGTCTCGGAGTTCTTTTGTGTTCTGATTACAGTTACTTATTCTCTTCTATTTAAGACTGTCTGAATGTTTAAGCTTGGCCACTGTGTTTTCCAGCTCTCTGTCTTCTGTTTGGTTCTTTTAAAATATCTCTTCCTCCTTATTGAATTTCTTATTCATATCCTGTGCTGAATTCCTTAATTCATTCAGTTGTTTTTTCTTGTTCTCTTGGAATTCATTCATCATTTTTATATAATCTTTCTTTTTAATCCCTTATCTGGTATTTCATCCACATCAATATTTTTGGAGTAATTGGTTGGTCAATTATGAACTTTATAAGTCATTATGTTAATTTGTTTTTTTTCATGTTTCTTGTAATCCCATGTTGAGTTTTGTGATGAATTTCTTTTTCTCTCTTATAACTGGGCCTTTTTAGGGCATTGACTTCTCTCAGCAATGTATTCTAGGATATCAGGTTGTTCAGAATTTTTCAATATGCTTCCAAGTGGGTTTTGTAGTATAATTTTCTAGTAAATACTTTGGTGATGATTAGTGTATTTTGATGGCGAGTATTGTATAAGAGCTTGAGGATCCTACTTTCCTTGCAGATCTCAAATTAGTGTGGATCCTTCTTCTGAATCTGGAAATTACATTGTATACAACAGGATATTTGTGGTACACTCTCTGTGACGATGGTTATTCCCTTAACAACTCTATATATTCTAAACAGATATGAGAGTAATCTAGATCAAGACTCCTCATAGGTGTGGTGTTCACAGTCTTTCTGGTAATTCTGTTTTGGCTATAGGAGTGGATGAGAGATCCCATTCCTGCTTGGTGCCTTGTTGTTGTTTGTGGTTTTCATCTCTCCTATTTTTTGTATTAAAGTATCACTGAAATTTGAACATGCTTTGTTTTAGTGTGAAGCAAGGTGCATTGTCTCTTGGCTGAGTTTAATTCAGCAATAAATTGTCTACCCTGCAAACTCATAAAGCCTCTGCAAATTAGGAGCACCTCGGGAAAAAAAGAGAGAAGTGAACAACAGAAGTGAATCATATATATACATATATGTGTGTGTATGTATGTGTGTTTATAAAGCAATAAAATAAATACACAGTGCCTACTATGACCTCTACAACACTAACTAACATAAAAACAAGAATGGGGAGGTAACCAGTTGCCAATAGTAACAATAATAAATACCTATGAACTAACTCTGGCATTAAAGTAAACAGTAGGTTTTAATTACACCATCCACAGTACTCATAACTGCAACAATATGAATAGTGGGGGCAGGAATTACATAAACTAAACAGTTCTAAAAGTTGATAAAATAGAGTTCTTTAAGAGAAGAGAAAACATGATAGGATAAGAGAAAATAAGTTTAGGATGTTCAAAATATGAACAGAGAAAACTGAGAAGGGATCTAGCAAGTGATGGATATAAATAAGAAAAAAGAAGGAAAGAAGAAAATTTGGCAACTGGAGGAAGTAGAAAGAAGAAACAGAGAAACACAAGAAAGTCACCAAAACAAAACCAAAATAAACAAAAACCCTAGCCCTCAAATGACCAAAAATAACAAACATAATAAACATAAAATGCTAAAAATGAGAAAATAGGAACAAATGTGTGTGCATGTGTTCATTTGTGTGTGTGTGTGTGTGTGTGTGTGTGTGTGTTTTGTACCAATCATCACAGCAAGAACACCAAAAGAGGTGTGTGTGTGTGGGGGGGGGATTCTTAATAAAAGAATTCTCTCTGTTGACGTGGTCAAAACTGTTGACAAAGATGGATGTTCTCTGCCTATACCCCACTGTCTTTTTTTCTATTTCTTCTTGAACTATTTTCCCCTCAGATAGAGCAAGGGCTGTGACTTGTTAAACCCTTCCTCTTTTTGTGTTGTTCACCAAGCTGCCAGTGGAAGTGACCTAAAACTGAAGCTGGTTGAAATAGCTTTCAGCTTCCCCTATCACTAGTATAAAATAGGAAACAGCACTGATGGGAAGTAACATCAATTGGCGTTTTGTTTGGACAGACAAGATCAATGAACTCCCAGTGCATGGCTTCTGCTTCTAAATGGGAACTTCTAGTGGTTGGGGCTTAGCTAATCAGGGTTGTATCTGCTGTGGAGAGATTAGATCAACACACCCTAGGGCAAGCAGATGCCCATCTGTGCTGGCATCTATGTTTGTAAGGGGAGCCAATCCTCTGTAGGTCTTATGTCCTCTACTACCCATGAATATGGCCTTCCCAGGCTCAGACCCAAATATAATCATGCCCACTTGTCTAGTTTCTTGACCTCCTTCAGCTGGTCATGTGAGATGCCATATTCAAAGGGTAACTCCTCTCCATATGTCTGACTTGTATTCTCCTGAGTACAATCTTTTCTGTACCCATTTGAATCACACTGTGCTAGGTACACCCTAGGCCACATGCCAGAACAGTAGGGCAATATTTGCTATGATCTCCTGAGCTCTCACAGCAGCAATCTGTAGCAGGGCCTCTTTAAGATGTCTCCCTGCTTGCCAGAGCATTTTTCATATACTAATTTGCTGTGCAGCTTCTGGCTCAGCTGAGTTCAGACTACCATTCTGTTCTACAGGTTTTTCTGTACCAAATTCATTCACCGTTTTCTCTCTGTATGTTACTCCTCCTGTCTGTGATTAATTGGCACAACTGCCACACAGCAACTGACTTGGCTCCAACAAACTCTTTCTTATTCGAGCAATGCACCAATATTGGGTCTCTGAGTATCCAATGTGGAGTTTCAGTAAATTCTCGCTGTCACCTATCTTTCTGAGAAGCTGTATTGAATTCCAAGCCACGGAGCAAGTGGAAATGCAACCTTCCTCTAATTTGCCATCTTGAATCTCCTTTTGAAATTTGTAATTTATAACCCTCTTACTTCCAATGAGAACATTGGAAGTAAGTCTACTCAAATGCTGGAGATTCTTCATGGACATATTTCAAGACTTGCTCCAGGAAGAAACAGATTTATATATCTTTAGGAGGAATTTGACTCTTTTTTCCACAGAAAATATAATTTTATCCTTGAAAATCTCGATCTTGGGAAAGAATAGAATCAGCACAGTTTCAGTATGTCAAATGTCAGCTTTAAACTACCCAACCTGAGGCAATTACCTAAATGTAAAATATGCACCAATAAACAGATGATACTTAGTATGAATTTTAAATAGTGCTTAGAAATAGCATAAAATGAAAATTTGAAAATTCACATAATGATTTTGTAGATTTCCTTATATGCTTTCCATTTTTCATATGTTTTTCTTCTTTTATTATGTCAGAGGGAGAGGAATTCACTCATACTTTCTCTCTTTGCAAGTGTTTTTTCTTTTGTTACCTGACTATAATTGTCAAATAACTAAGTCATATTTGCCCAAGTAACTTACAGACACATCACAAATGATCTATGGGTAAAAAGGCTTATTTCAGAGGCTACTTTATGATTCATCTTTCTTCCTTTTCCTTTCTGTCTTCCCTTCTTTGCTTCCTATTGCATTTGAGAGTAGACATGGTTCACTTTTTGTTTGAAACACAAAACTATACAAAAAAATCTCAGTGCATGTTGGGTCAATTGATTTTTCATTCTATTCTATTTAATTTAACAAAACTATGACTTTATACCTACTAAAATGCTTAGTTTATTAGCTGATACAAAGAAAAATATAACAATGATATTCAAATAAAATATGGATAAATGGATGTGGAATCACATACTATGTCAGTTACATACCATGCATGTTGTGTGGTATCTAAGACAGGAGACTTCTACTTTCTCAGTCCCCATATTTAATCCATTGGAACTCCAGTATGTAAGTTCTTATCCATTTCTTGATTGATTTTCTCTTTCATGTGCACGATCAGTATTTTGCTCAAGAGCATTATCTTTACTCAACTGGATCAGAGTTTGTTGCCTTCTAACCTACTCCACATTGCTATCAGTGTAGCCCAAAGTACACCTGGGTTAGTCACACTCCTGATTAAAATCTTTGATTACTTATTCATTTTCATTTATAGCATATGAATATCTGACATATAATAGTTGCTAACTCTGTGTGTGTGTTTTAATGAGTCAAAGAAGAAAAAAAATGAAAAACTATGGAAAGATCACTATATTAATTTACTTGATAAATACTTGAACTCCTGCCATGTGCCAAGCACTGTGATTAGTATTCACCATGGTGAACAAAACATACAGGCTTTGTCTATAGGGAGTTTGAGTCTCATTCACTTACACAATTTCCCAGGCATTGACTGTCTATCTGGTACTGCTTTACTGAAATGATTTTTCTTATTAGTTCCTCACAACCACAGCAATATGCCAGGCCCTCTTATGCACATTCTATTTGGAAGACAACTGAGGCATAGCCATGTTAAGGCTAATAGAGATGGAGCCATGGAGCCAGGACTAGAAGCTAAGTTGAATTTCTAATTCAAGCATAAAAAGTTTTTATCTTGTTAGGATGACAGAAAAACTATTCTTGAAGTGATTTAATAGCAATATAAAACAGAAGTATCACCAAGTGCCATGCATAGAACTATCTTCTAGAGTCAGGTATGACCACTGTCTACTCTGGATTTTCAGAAGCTTCCAGAATTTCTGGTAAATAGTAAGAGAAAGATTCCTTTCTGTGCCACTGTACTCTCTGCCTGAAACATATTGGCCAAGGTTGCTCTTATTCTAGAATTCTGGCTCAGAAATTTATTCTACTGCATACTTTCTGTTTTTTTTAAACCCTTTAGTCTAAAGTAATAAATGATTACATTTTTTTAGTTTGTACCCTTAAATAACAAACATGTGCTCTTTATTATTTTTAGTGATATAAAAATGTTTTAATAATAATTATCCTTAATATTTTTACTTAATTTTATTTTAAATTTTGACTATCTTGTAACTGAACTTTCAAATTTTTACTTTCTAATTCTCTGGTTTTTTGAGTTTGCTTCTTTTTCACTCAGAATAAAATGTTGCTCAATCTTATTCTTTTAATGAGTGTGACTGATTACATGTAGTTAAATTTTATGCTTCTGTAAGACTTTGAATATGGTTATTAGCATAAATAAAGGGAAAGGACATCCTGGAGTGGGATTTCTAGCATGTGCTTTGGTGTATTTAGGTCAGCTCGAAAGGAGAGACAAGCATAGACTGAGTGGGGCGGGATTTTGTGTGTGAGGTAGGGACTAGGGACATGCAGAGTCCTCAGGAAGCCAGGAAGCCAGGCTCTGGACACAGTGCTTTCACCAGCTTTCTTTGTGACTTTTGGCAGATCTCTTCCCTGCTCTACTCAGCAGTAGCAGGAAGGGGCTGAAATGATTCCAAATGGGTCCTTCTAGCTGATACATTGTGTGTGCCCCGATTCTGATGGTAGTAAATGTGCAGAAGAACAAAGCACCATGTTTTGGTGGAGTGATGTTAAAATGGCATGTCAAATTATCAAAAGGCTGCTTTTTTCTACTTAATAATGCTCAATAAAGAAATCTCTGACATATCCCCTATGTGATGGGTAAGTCTTGCTCTGACTCTCAGCCTTTGAGACCCATCATCAAGTCCCTGGCATCAGACTGGAAATGTCAAAATAAAAGGAGCATTTGGAAGATGCCAAGGCTTTCAGTTCTGTAGAATTTGGTTTGCATTCCAGGCTCAGTTACATACTTGTTACTTATCTGTGTGGCTTTGGGAATAAGCTTTTTTTTATCTTCCATTTATTATCTGTAAAGCTAAGTTATACTATGAACTCTGAAAATGTTTTTAGTTTTAGCAATGCAATGTATAAAGAGCCAATGAGTGCCTAGTTCAAGATAAAAAGAGAAGTAAAGCGTAAGGTTTTATTTAAGCTAGGCTACCTGGCCTAATTGATGAACCCAGCCTAATTCCATCTTAAGTTTGGGAGCCATCTCATCACAAAGTCATGAAAAGTTAATTTCTGTTTTACTATAAATTACTGCAATTCTAAACTTGTTTGGAATTCCTGCCTGTGCCTTGAACTCACCCATGTCTAGCTTTCCCTGTCCAGGTAACAACCCTCTCTGAAACCTTAGTGGCACCTCATAAATTCTGATGTTGGGATCTAAATTTATTCCCTACCTTGAAATGTAAAGCCATGTAGGTCATTAACCTACTATCTGCCTTTGTATTATGCCTGTCAAAATCCTGTTATCTGTAAGTTCTCAAGACCCCCACCCCCCCACTTTTGCAACTTTTTGTGTTATAAAACTGTGTTTCTAGAGAGCAGGGCAACTGATCTCTAGCCCAGGGTTTTGGGGAGAGACAGTCCTGGCCAGTTCCAGTGTACACAAATACAAGCTTGCTTTAATTTGATTTAAAATTGGAGTCAGTAGTCTTTTCTTTGCATAGGGGTTTAACATCTGGAGGCCTCAGTGAGATCAAACTGCCAAAAATTCTGAAGCCAGACCTTCGCTCCAGGACTCTGGGGCTGGAGTGCTGCCCCAGGGGATGCACAACTTGAGACTTCCAAGTAGATCCTATGGGTATGCCTATATCAGATTGCTGGAATGAACTTCTATATTAAAACAATTAGCATAGGTAGGAGTGAGCTTCTATACTGAAACAATTAGCTTAGGTAAGTGGTGCCCTTATAACATCTGGTATTTGGTTAAGAAAGATCTCTTCTGGGGACAGTAAGGTGCCTGGTGAGGCACATATACACTCCTGGTATTGGTTGGCAAGGAATTTCTTCTGAGAGGTGTCTTGTGAGACACAATGTGCTCCTGTCCAGGACAGTAGCAAAATGTTGCACTGTCCTTTGGTATTGGTTTGGAGGGGACAGAGAGATGCCTGATGAGGCACATATACTCTCCTGTCCAGAGCATTAGCAAGATGTTGCACTGCTCCCTGGGTTTTTGCGTCTGGTTCTTGTTCTCCTGTGTTTTGTTCTATGCTCTATGTTTATTTTCTCTGCCTTTTCATTGGATGTTTTCTCTAGTAGAAACTTAAGACAATTGAACAACAAAATGGGGAATAAGACAAGTAAGTTTAATACTTCTTTGGGCTTTGTTTTCAGGAACTTTGACAAACTTTACCCCCTTTTGTTAAACAGGATAAGAAAACAACATTTTCTTTTCTTCCCCTAGTTGGCTGCCTTGAGTATACCCACTGCAGGAGGGAAATGCCTGCTGGGGATCTAGGAAATGAATATCTCCCAAATTAACAAGTGAATCCTAACCTGCCATTAGGGAAACCTGGGAACCCCTACTGAAATGTAACTCTTGAAAATTTGCTTTAAAACCCTTTGTCCCTCCAGATCAAGTGAGTCACAGCCTTTGGGACAGGAATCCCCTGTGTTTCTCCTTTGTTAGCAAAGCAATAAACCTTCTTTTCTTTTTTCTCAAAACCCTGACCTCATTATTTAATTGGCATTAATTGGCTTTGGAGACATGAACCAAATTTTCAGTTACAAATTTTGACACCCCAGGTGGGACTCTAGAGCAGTCCCCACTTCACTTACTTGGGGAAGCCTAGCACTCCAAGCAACATGCCTAGGATGTATGATGTAAGGTGAAACTCTCTGAGAGCTGACTACTGGAAAGTTAGGAGACAAGCAAATATGCCTGGGGTTGACAGAACCAGAGGAGCTATTCCTGTAAGTAAAGGGAGGGGCTGAGGGACGCCTAGCTGCTGCCAAATCCCCTTTTGATTTGGGGAACTCCTGCCTTTCTTCTCTGCACTGTAAAGATTGCTCCATCTCTGTCTACTTAAAAAAAAAAAAGGAAACTGAATGCAGTAAAGTAACCATACTGAGACCCTTGATCTTACACTGGTTCTCCCTTTTTGGGAGCATCTGGTCCACTCGTGGGGACATCTATGGTGCCACTGGTGTAGGAGTCATGGCTAAATGGGAGTTGGAAACTTGGGGAGACTTTTCCCTATCTGGCCAGTCTGTTTTAAAGTTTCCTGTCTGTTGGCCATAGTTTTGAGCTCCTCTCTGCCTGTCATTGTGTTTTTGTTTGTAACTGTTTCTAGCCCCTTAAGACATGGGCCATAATATGTTGATCTTATATATTGTTTCTTGGGAACAATCTCGGCTGAATGGGTCACCTATAGATGTAAATGTGTCTAAAAAAGATGTTTTACTGTAACAATCTGGTCTTTGAATTGTCTTCTGAAGTACTGTACAATCTTGCAGTTGGGAATTGGTTTATCAGAGATAAAATAATTATCAGAAACACTAGCAATTCAGATTATAGGACTAAAAGAAAGACATGGGATAATTAGTAAGAAAACATCCAGGTTCCCTCTGTTCATATAGTTAGTCTTCACAAGCCAGTTTAAAATCTCCTATGACTGTTGTTGTGCTCAGATATACTTAATGTATTTTTATATTGAGATATTTCAGAACTTATACCAGATGTTTGACCTCACCTGGAAAGATGTTATGCTACTACTTATCCAAACTTTAGCCTCAAAAGTCCCAGGTATATTTCTCTTGCTTCTCTGTAGGGAGCCAGAAGTCAATTTCCCCTTTGAATACAAGCACCAGCTTTTCTCTTCTAAAAACATATGAATAGCCTATTACCAAAAGTTTTACTCCCCCTGAGTTATGAGCAGGCTTTGGAGCAAGATTTCACCTGCTTGTCACTGAGAGAGGAATAATAACCCTAGAAATGGTCATATAAAGAAATGGACCTGCTCAATAGTAAATGGCTTATCTTAGTAAGGAACTTAACATTGTAGCTTTGGTATCAAAGGTAATAGAAAGTAAGGCATCATAATTTTGGACATCCAAACCTGTCTAATTACAAACAAACAAACAAACAAAAAAGTTAAAACACCTTAGGCATGAGGTTTCTGCTCAGAATAGGAATTTTCCCCAGATCTCAGTCAGGTCTCAGACACTAGGGGGAAAAAAGTAAAAGTGCCCTTTACCTGAAGTTATATTAGACTAAACCAAAAAGAGTAAATTGTTTGATACTTTACTAGCTACTGGCTGGTCATTTATTTTAGGACTCTTGCTTTTTCTTAGATTCTGTATTTTTGAGCTCATGATTTTGATCCTACAGACCTAGGTTAAGGTTTTTCCAATCAGTTCTATTTTTTATTCAACTATGGCATTTTTAAACATTGCAATGGAGATTTTACCTGCAAAAAGCTACAAGCCCTTTACTATTGTGTTATGTGTGCACACTTGTGTTATATGTTGTATGTCTATATGTGCATATGAAAATTGGCAGATATATAAGGAGAGCTCATAAAATTTTAAAAAATGGATCTAAATATCTTTAATTTACCTGATTTAAAATGGTTCAATTTTAATTGGGTAAACAGATAAAAGTAAAGATGTCTTTAAAATTAAACTTAACTCACAAGTCTCTCTAAGAGGTCAAAGAACTAATAAAATGTTGATGTCTATATAATGTCTAATATCCCTTGGTCTAGAAATTTTCTCCAACATGAAAGAAATGGCTAATACTGTTCAATAGAGTTATCTGATATTTTGGTAAAATAAGCAAAGTAGATTTGACAAGTGATTACTCATATTTATAAGTAATTTTGTTTGTTAGACATCTGATTAATTTATAAGGTTACAATGCTAACTGTTAGACATATCATCAAGTACTCTTGGCTCCTTAAATTCCACATCACCCTGTTTCCAAAACCAGACAAAGACACTTCAAAGAAAGAAAACTTCAGACCAATATCTCTAATAAATAAAGATGCAAAAATCCTCAATAAAATTCTGGCAAATTGGATACAAAAACATATCAAAAAGATCATGCACCATGATCAAGTGGGATTTATCCCTGGGATGCAAGGCTGGTACAACATGTGGAAATCAATAAATGTAATTCACCACATCAATAGACTTAAAGATAAGAACCATATGATCATCTCGATAGATGCAGAAAAAGCATTTGACAAAATACAGCACTGCTTTATGTTCAAAACACTAGAAAAACTAGGGATAACAGAAACTTACCTCAACATTGTAAAAGCTATCTATGCTAAGCCTCAGGCCAGCATCATTCTAAGTGGAGAAAAATTGAAGGCATTTCCTCTAAAATCTTGAACAAGACAGGGATGCCCTCTCTCAACATAGTTCTATTTAACATAGTTCTTGAAGCACTAGCCAGAGCAATTAAACAGATGAAAGAAATTGAAGGTATAACTATAGGAAAAGAAGAACTTAAACTAGCATTATTTGCTGATGATAAGATCCTATACCTAGCAGACCCAAAAGGTTCTACCAAGAAACTTCTAGAACCAGTAAATGAATTCACCAAAGTGGCAAGATATAAAATCAACACCCATAAATCAAAGGCATTCCTATATATCAGTGAAATATCTTCTGAAAGGGAAATGAGGAAAACTACCCCATTCCCAATGTCCTAAAAAAATACTTCCAAATTTATATTAAGCTGGATCCCTACACATTTTTTATACAATCAGAAAAGAGAATATTGTGGCCAATTTTTTTTAATGTGGACAAAAATATGTTGTTTTCAGGAGATAAAATGGGGTCTTGTTGCCACCTGCTCAAAGGTGTATGTAGGGCATTGCATGAAATGGAGGCTACTAATTTCTTGTGAAATTCCCTCATCTCCTCTTTCTGGGCAAAGCTAGACAATCTATCTTAGTTTCTTTTACAGTAGGTTGCAGCCCCATGGTTGAATTCTGGCTATTGGAATGTGAGTGGAAGTGATGTGCACTGATCTCAGGCCTGTCCCCTGAACTCCATGAGGCATTCTTCCATGTGCTGTTTCCTCTTCTGGATGGTGGAAACGGAGACAACCTCTGGGGCATTAATCAAAGCCATAAGGTGAAGGTGCTAAAATCTCCAATAACCTGGATCCCTGAGTGACTATGAAGAGGAGGATTTCACTTGCCCAGTATTGGTACATGAGTGAAAAATAAGTACCAACAAGCTTCTGTTTGTCATGGACATTACTCTATCCTAACCATTACATAAAGTACTCCCATTCATCTATGAATTTGATGAATATGTATTGACCACTAAATATGCTCTTGGCTCTATATTAGGTGCTGGAAATGTAGAGCAGAGCAAAATATGTAAGCTTCTGATTATCACAGAGTTCATAGCCTAGAAATAACACAAATTTCATGTTTCTGCTCAGTGTGCCTTGATGTATATTACTACACTGAAGCACAATTTTTATCTTTAAAACGCTTCCTTCATACTAATATTGGTTTTGTTTAGACATGGCAAATGTTGCTACTAGTTTGAGATGATTTCATAATGACCACAGATTAGCAAGGTATAGAGAACTGATATGTGAGCTCTTTTCAATTAGTAATCATTAAGTTTACAGTTGTCTACCTGATATGGTTTATGTTGTCAGCATGATGCTTTGTGTACCATTAATAGAAAAAGCAATATTTAGGTATAATTTATAATGATATTTCATAGTAATTTATGAAAGCTTTTGCTTGAGAAAAGATCTTAAAATCAAATATGCTTACAAATTCATAGGTGAGTACATAGGAGTAAGGACAGGTTTGGGGCAGGTGGATGTGGGATGAGGACATTGCATCTGATGAATTCTGTTTTGGACAGATTGTATTTGAAGGGTCCACAAGATATCCAGGAGTATCTATGCCTAGTAGCCATCTGAGTTTATTTTTAAGTTGCAAAAAAGAAAGAACAAGTAATGAGGAATAAATTAAACACACAAAGAGAAGAAATTGTTGAAATGGAATGGCATTATGACCTTGGCAAGTATGTGAAAACTAAGTAATAGCCCTTTAGGGAAGGAATTAACCATAGGTGTAGAGGGGTAGCTTCTTTTTGAAACAAGATGGAAGGAGGAAAAAAATGTGTTATCACAAGTGAATCAAAAAATGGAGTTAGTAAAGCCAAGAGTTTTTCTCCTGCAAGGTGCAAAACAATAGTTCCTTAGCATGGGGATTCTATAGTCAGACAGACCAAGGCTCAAATCTCATCAGTAGCTATGTAGTTCTTGACAAATCTCATTTTCAACATCTACAAAATAGGACTAATAGTATTAATTATTAGTAGTGACAGTCCCAGCGACCTGCCGGCGTGGTAGTCACGTCACCCCAATTGGAGTAAGGGCAGAGCAGGGGCACTGCCCGCGCCTGCAAGGTAGGCAGAACAGGCCCAGTGGCCCGTCAGCGTGGTAGACAGATCACCCCAATTGGAGGAGGAGCACAGCCGCCGCCCGCCCCTGCAAGGGAGACTTTTCAACTATACAAGAGCAATATAAATATATAGGGGGAAAATTCAATAACACAACAGTTTCACCAAGCAGAAAGAAACTTGAGCAGTATGAAAAGACAAGGAAAGAAAGGACCACAAGCAAAGCAGATCAACTCAACTTTAGAAGAGGTAATAGCCGCAGCAGATGGAATGTCAGATAAAGAATTCAGGACATACATGCTTCAGATGATCTGGAGTCTCAAGGAAGACATTAGACAGCAAAATCAGACAATGAAAGATCACTTCGACAATGAATTACATAAACAAATTCAAGAAGCAAAATATCAACTATACAGGGAGATAGAGGTTATAAAAAACAAACAGAAATCCTAGAAATGCAGGAAGCAATAAACCAACTTAAAAACTCAATTGAGAATACTACCAGCAGAGTAGAACACTTAGAAGATAGAACATCAGACAATGAAGACAAAGTATTTCAACTTGAAAAGAACATAGACAGCTCAGTAAGACTGTTAAGAAACCATGAGCAGAACATCCAAGAAATATAGGATAACATAAAGAGACCAAATTTAAGAGTCATTGGGATACATAAAGGTATAGAGGTCCAAACCAAAGGAATGAGCAATCTATTCAATGAAATAATACGAGAAAACTTCCCAGAACTGAAGAATGAGACGGAATCCCAAATCCTAGAAGCCTACAGGACGCCGAATGTGCAAAATCATAAGAGATCCACACCTAGACACATTACAATGAAGATGCCCAATATACAGAATAAGGAGAGAATTTTAAAAGCTACAAGAGAAAGGAAGCAGATTACATTTAGGGGTAAACGAATCAGGATAACAGCTGATCTTTCAACACAGACTCTGAAAGCGAGAAGATCCTGGAATAACATATTTCAAACACTGAAAGAAAATGGGTTCCAACTAAGAATTTTGTATCCAGCAAAATTAAGCTTCAGGATGGAAGATGAAATTAAAACCTTCCATGATGAACAAAAGTTAAAAGAATTTGCAGCTAGAAAACCATCTCTTCAAAACATCCTTGGCAAAACATTACAGGAAGAGGAAATGGAAAATATCAATGAAAACCAACAGCGGGAGGTAGTACAGTAAAGGGGGGAAAATAAACAAAGAGGAAAACAAACCATGTTTAGTAACATAAATAAACAAATATGGCTGGCAGAACAACCCATATCTCAATAATAACCCTAAATGTTAATGGCTTAAACTCACCAATTAAGAGACACAGGCTAGAAGAATGGATCACAAAACAAGACCCAACAATATGCTGCCTTCAGGAGACGAATTTGATAGGAAAAGACATACATAGACTGAAGGTGAAAGGTTGGGAAAAATCATATCACTCATATGGGCTTCGGAAACAAGCAGGAGTGTCCATACTCATATCAAATAAAATAGATTTCAAGCCAAAGTTAATCAAAAGGGATAAAGAGGGACACTCCATACTGCTCAAGGGAACCATACACCAACAAGACATAACAATCATAAATATATATGCCCCAAACAATGGTGCAGCTATGTTCATCAAACAAACTCTTCTCAAGTTCAAGAGTCTAATAGACCACCAGACAATAATCATGGGAGACTTCAACACACCTCTCTCACCACTGGACAGATATCCCAAACAAAAGTTGAATAAGGAAACTATAGAATTCAATAACACAATTAATAACCTAGACTTAATTGACATATATAGAATATACCACCCAACATCAAGCAGTTACACTTTTTTCTCAGAAGCACATGGATCCTTTTCAAAAATAGATCATATATTATATCACAGGGCAATTCTTAGACAACATAAAGGAGTAGAGATAATACCATGCATCTTATCTGATCATAATGGAATAAAACTGAAAATCAACAATAAAAGAAATAAGAAAAAATCATGCATCACTTGGAGAATGAACAATAGGTTACTGAATGATCAATGGGTTATAGAAGACATCAAGGAGGAAAATAAAAAATTCTTAGAGATAAATGAAAACACAGACACAACATATCAGAATCTATGAGACACATTGAAAGCAGTTCTAAGAGGAAAATTCATTGCTTGGAGTTCATTCCTTAAAAAAAGAAAAAACCAACAAATAAATGATCTCATACTTCATCTCAAAATGCTAGAAAAAGAAGAGCAAAACAACAGCAAAAGAAGTAGAAGGCAAGAAATAATTAAAATCAGAGCTGAAATTAATGAAATCGAAACAAAAGAAACAATTGAAATAATTGACAAAACTAAAAGTTCGTTCTTTGAAAAAATAAATAAAATCGACAGACCCTTAGCCATGCTAATGAAGAGAAGAAGAAAGAGAACTCAAATTACTAGCATACGGGATGAAAAAGGCAATATCACAACAGACACTTCAGAAATACAGAAGATAATCAGAAATTATTTTGAATCCTTATACTTCAATAAAATAGAAGATAGTGAAGGAACCATAAATTTCTTAAGTCATATAATCTGTCCAGATTGAGTCAGGAGGATATAGACAAACTAAACAGACCAATATCAATTGAGGAAATAGCAGAAACCATCAAAAGACTACCAACTAAGAAAAGCCCAGGACCGGATGGGTATACAGCAGAGTTTTACAAAACTTTTAAAGAGGAACTAATACCAATACTTTTCAAGCTATTTCAGGAAATAGAAAAAGAGGGAGACCTTCCAAATTCATTCTACATGGCCAACATCACCCTGATTCCTAAACCAGTCATAGACACTTCAAAAAAAGAAAACTACAGACCAATATCTCTAATGAACCTAGATGCAAAAATCCTCAATAAAATTCTGGCGAATCGGATACAAAAACATATCAAAAAAATTGTGCACCATGATCAATTAGGATTCATCCCTGGGATGCAAGGCTGGTTCCATATACGGAAATCAATAAATGTTATTCACCACATCAATAGACTTAAAAATAAGATCCATATGATCATCTTGATAGATACAGAAAAGGCATTCGCAAAGTACAGCATCCCTTTATGTTCAAAACTCTAGAAAAACTAGGGATAACAGGAACATACCTCAATATTGTAAAAGCAATCTATGCTAAGCCTCAGGCTAGCATCATTCTGAATGGAGAAAAATTGAAGGCATTCCCTCTAAAATCTGGAACAAGACAGGGATGCCCTCTCTCACCACTTCTGTTCAACATAGTTTTCGAAACATTGGCCAGAGCAATTAGACAGATGAAAGAAATTAAAGGTATAAAATAGGAAAAGAAGAACTCAAATTATCACTATTTGCAGGTGACATGATTCTATATCTAGCAGACCCCAAAGGGTCTACAAAGAAACTATTAGAGCTAATAAATGTATTCAGCAAAGTGGCAGGATATAAAATCAACACGCATAAATCAAAGGCATGCCTGTATATCAGCAACAAATCCTCTGAAATGGAAATGAGGACAACCACTCCGTTCACAATATCCTCAAAAATAATAAAATAAAATACTTGGGAATCAACCTAACAAAAGAGGTGAAAGACTTATACAATGAAAACTACAGAACCCTAAAGAGAGAAATAATAGATCTTAGAAAATGGAAAAATATACCCTGTTCATGGATAGGCAGAACTAACATCATCAAAATGGCGATATTACCAAAAGTTCTCTATAGATTTAATGCAATGCCAATCAAAATCCCAACGGCATTTCTTGTAGAAATAGAGAAAGCAATCATGAAATTCATATGGAAAAATAAAAGACCCAGAATAGCAAAAGCAATTCTAAGCAGGAAGTGTGAATCAGGCAGTATAGCGATACCAGACTTCAAACTATACTACAGAGCAATAGTAACAAAAACAGCATGGTACTGGTACCAAAACAGGCGGGTGGACCAATGGTACAGAATAGAGGACACAGAAACCAATCCACAAAACTATAACTATCTTATATTTGATAAAGGGGCTAAAAGCATGCAATGGAGGAAGGATAGCATCTTCAACAAATGGTGCTGGGAAAACTGGAAATCCATATGCAACAAAATGAAACTGAATCCCTTTCTCTCACCATGCAAAAAAGTTAACTCAAAATGGATCAAGGAGCTTGATATCAAATCAGAGACATGGCGTCTGATACAAGCAAAACTTGGCTACGATCTATACACTGTGGGGTCAGGCTCCAAGTTTCTCAATAGGATACCCATAGCACAAGAGTTAATAACTAGAATCAACAAATGGGACTTACTCAAACTAAAAAGTTTTTTCTCAGCAAAAGAAACAATAAGAGAGGTAAATAGGGAGCCTACATCCTGGGAACAAATCTTTACTCCTCACACTTCAGATACAGCCCTAATATCCAGAGTATACAAAGAACTCAAAAAATTAGACAATAAGATAACAAATGACCCAATCAACAAATGGGCCAAGGACCTGAACAGACACTTCTCAGAGGAGGACATACAATCAATCAACAAGTACATGAAAAAATGCTCACCATCTCTAGCAGTCAGAGAAATGCAAATCAAAACCACCCTAAGATACCATCTCACTCCAGTAAGATTGGCAGCCATTATGAAGTCAAACAACAACAAGTGCTGGCGAGGATGTGGGGAAAAGGGTACACTTGTACATTGCTGGTGGGACTGCAAATTGGTGCAGCCAATTTGGAAAGCAGTATGGAGATTCCTGGGAAAGCTGGGAATGGAACCACCATTTGACCCAGCTATTCCCCTTCTCAGTCTATTCCCTAAAGACCTAAAAATTATGCTACAAGGACACTGCTACATCGATGTTCATAGCAGCACAATTCACAATATCAATACTGTGGAAGCAACCTAGATGCCCTTCAATAGACGAATGGATAAAAAAATGTGGCATTTATACACAATGGAGTATTACTCTGCATTAAAAAATGACAAAATCATAGAATTTGCAGGGAAATAGATGGCATTAGAGAAGATTATGCTAAGTGAAGCTAGCCAATCCCTATAAAACAAATGCCAAATGTCTTCTTTGATATAAGGAGAGTAACTAAGAACAGAGTGGGGAGGAAGAGCATGAGAAGAAGATTAACATTAAACAGGGATGAGAGGTGGGAGGGAAAGGGAGAGTGAAGGGAAATTGCATGGAAATGGAAGGAGACCCTCAGGGGTATACAAAATTACATACAAGAGGAAGTGAGGGGAAAGGGAAAAAAATACAAGGGGGAGAAATGAATTACAGTAGAGGGGGTAGAGAGAGAAGAGGGGAGGGAAGGGAGGGGAGGGAGGATAGTAGAGGATAGGAAAGGCAGCAGAATACAACAGACACTAGTATGGCAATATGTAAATCAATGGATGTATAACCAATGTGATTCTTCAATCTGTATATGGGGTAATAATGGGAGTTCATAACCCACTTGAATCAAAGTGTGAAATATGATATATCAAGAACTATGTAATGTCTTGAACAACCAACAATAAAAATTTTAAAAAAATATTAATAGTAGCACAATATAAGCAAATGGCTAGTAAAAAGCTAGACTTTGGGAGTTTTACCACTTCATGCCCCAAACAACAGAATAGGTAGCTTATTGGGTGATGCTATATAAAAGCAAGAGAATGAGGGAATTACAGGTCTTGGAGTGTTGGTGAAGAAATCATTTATCAAGTAAATCCAGGTGGGGGAATGAGTGGATTGGTAAAACAGAAAGAGATCTCAATGAGATAAAATGAGGATTAAAAATTGCCTAAGTGGAGGAAGGGAGAAGGGAAGGAGAGAAGTAGAAGGCCTGGAGGTTTTGTATAGAAAATGACCTACAAATACTCCAAGACAGAAACACACCCAAGAAGTCCCAGAGAACCTATGTGACTCCCCCTGTAATAGGAGGATCTCCGGGCTGAAGATGGGATGGGACTGGCTGAGTTATAGTTTTAGGGGACTTCAGCATACACCAAGCATTCCACAGTGGGAGTATGGGTTTTCAGAAGCTGGTGAGTGGAAGGGTCTGAAAGAAACATCAGTAAGGCTGAAGCTCATGAGATAGGAGATAGCCACTGCCACAACCGGGCTGGGCACAGAATCACAAGCCGCTCGAGCAGAAACAAAGTTTTATTTTAAAAAGGCCGCCAGTGACCCGTGTGCGCCCCGCTAGCAAGCTGGTCCACACACGTGTGTGCGTCTACTATCCTTCCCCAACCAATGGGAACTCTCCAGGAGTCCCGTAACATGAGTCCCGTAACATGAGTCCCATAGCAGGGGAGGTGAACAGCAGGAGTCCAATCTCCATATGAATGTAAATCTTAACATAATCATATCATCTCAATGGCTAGCTGGCAGTCACCTAAAACAAAGGTGCCATGTATCATAATACTTTTGCTGTGGCTCCTAGCAAGCCACCTTAAAATAATCCCCTTTTTGTGATCCCCACAAGCCCACAGCAAGTCTACCAAAATGATATCATACTGGCAGGCTTGATTTCTTATAAAAGTCAAAGAAGGGGCAATCTTTGAATTCCAAATCAGAGACAATCTTTAAGTACTTTAGATCATCCCAGGGAACTTTTAAGGAAAACGTTTATGCAGAGACCATCACAGAGCAATATAGCTATCCTCTATTTCACTATTATTCTTATCTCACCAACTCCAGTTCTCCAATGACTACTGAATAAGTATCTACTGGGCCAGGACTGCAGTTCACAGATGAGGAAGTCCCCATAAGAGAGGGGAAGGACGTCCCCCAGGGTCATCCTGCTTCTTAGGGCAGGGATTGCTGTGGGGAAGTGACCACCAGGACAAGGATCTGGCTCTGAGAAGCTTAGGGTTCAAAGATCTCAGAGAAGACCTCCTCTCGTTCTTCTAGGCCTCAGTTCCAGTCCGTGAGAGGAACTTGTTAGAACTCTAGAATAAGTTCCAAAATCGGGGGCAGGTGATTGGTGTCTGTATTCTGTACCTCCCCAAAAGTGTGGCTGTGGCCAATTCATGTCTCTGGGACTCAGTCTTCTCATGTGTAAACCCAGGTTGTGCCAGCTCCTGTCTCAGGGCTTTACTGTTAAGTTGACATGAATGGTTAGTAAGTACCTACTGTGTGACAGGCCCCTCCAAGGGTGGCTTCCCTCTCCCTGCTTGAGCCAAGAAGAAACCCTGTCCACCCACATGAAGCAGCTTCTTGCCTCATCATTGGTCACTAGATAGGAGCCAGCCCTTGTCCCCAGACCCTGGTTGCCTTTTTGATATCAGTGGTGAGGCAGAGAGGCTGTTGCCAATTTGTTGTCTAAGCCCAGACTCCTGACAGCTGAGCCCAGATCTCTGGGGATAAGCTCCTGCCTCAGTGTTGTGTTTTGGGACAATGTCCAACTACTTGTTGTAAGAGACTGCAGGCATAGAGATGGAGGAGACTGAGATGGGATAGGTCAGGATCTTTAGGTGACACAGGAAAGGGGCACTCAGCCACAAAGTAAAGTTCCAGATCCCACCAAATTCACATCCATATCTGAAGGCAGGACATCCCTTAAATATCCTCTGAGCTACACAAATTTCAATTTTTAGAGGGCTGCAGAAGAGGTGTGGAGGTAATGGCCTTTGGCACAGATGGCCTACAACATCATATTTGATACTGTAGAAGAGATATCAGAGGCCAAGTAGAGGTTTTATTTCTTATCCTGGAGAAAAACTCCTGCCCCTTTCTTCAACACAAGTAAGTTTTTCTGTGTATAAGTGTTCTATTATTACACAACAGCTTAAAACAGCATATATTTATTATCTAATAGTTTTTGTAGATCAGGAGTCAATAAAAACTTAGATTTGATCTTCTACTCTACTTGATGGTAGCCAAGGTGTCAGCAGGGACGACAGTCCTTCCCGAGACACCAGCTGCTTTTCTGAACTCGTTGTTGTTGGTAGAAATTAGTTTCTGATCAAGTCAGGCCCACCTAAGATATTGTTTCTTGATTAACGTAGGGACCTTAATCACATCTGTGAACTCTTCTCTTTTGTTTGTCACACATCATAACCCAATCATAGGTGTAGGGATCAATAATTCATCACATTCACAGGTCCTGCTCTCACTTCAGTGAGGTAATTATATAGGTGTGTGTGTCAGAAGATGAGAATCTTGAAGATGGTCTAAGATTCTGCCTACCCCACAATATCCATGGATATATTCATTGATTCAACAAGTGTTCATTGAGCACCTGCTATCTTCCAAGCATTATCAAGTTATATTTGAAGGTCATCTATGCTTTCAAAAGTAGAGCAGGATTTGGCTGTCATATGTTGTGGAAAGTTATAGTTTTAAGTGGGATGGTGAGTGGTGGCTTCCTGGAGAAGGCAATATTAAAGCCAGCTCCTTACAATAACAACAGCTTTCCCTATGCCTAGAATTCTAAAGATGTTTCTCCTGATTCATTGTCCCTTAATCCTTAATCTTTATTTTTGTAGAAATAATGAAGAAAAAAATCTACATTTGATTTTATTAGATATACACTGAGACTCTGCAAATCAAAGTGACTCAAGGCTAAATCTTGTTAGACAAAGGAAAACCCTTGATTATGCAAAGTGGCTCAAAAAGCAGAAGCCTGCTATCCAAAAAAGAATACAACACTCTCATATTGTTGTCTATTAGTGAATCAATATAAAACTAGGCCTTTCCAAAGCACATGGTTTATTGATTTATTCATTAATTTCACATAACATATTAAGAACTTTTATGTCAGACTTTTCACTAAGCATGGAAATTTCAAAGAAGCATAAGATATGGTCTGTGATTTTGAAGAATTTTCAGTTTATTGGGACAGAGAGACTCATGTGTAGATAGTGTGGGATAAGGGACATCAGCAATCAGTTATTATGGAGAATGAAAAATGCCTTCCCTAGGGCATCTGAGTGAAACCACTGAATCAGGAACTTAAAAATTTCTAAAAAAGTTTTCTGAAGTGTGGCCTAAGATAATTTCGACAGATTCATAATATTCTACAGACTCAAGGTGGTAAGGACCAAAATAATCATGTTTCGCTACAGATGGCTCCCAGCTGAACAGGGGAGAGGAAATGCTCAGTGTTGTGACTTGATCAGAGGACACAGGAGGGAAGAAGAGTCAGGTTATTAAATATTGATAGGACAGGATTTGTCTAACTACACAACACAGCAGCATAACAGATTCTATTGTTATAAAGCTAGGAGAATAGCAGACTCATAAGGTGTCTTCAGTGTCGTCTGCTAACTGTATCCTGTGAGCATTGTCCTGTTAACAGTTCTGGATCTTAGTGCACCAATTATGAAAGATTGACATGATTGACACGACAGTGTATGTACAGGTACTATGCTGCTTATGTGAACTGATTGGCTTTTGCTAGGGAACAAATCTGGACGGTTTGAAATAACAACCTTTGATTAGATCATTATTCTGTAGATTGGTATAGCTGGATGCTTCTTATATGGGCCAGGCTTGATTGAGCTTGGCTGAGTTTACTCATGGGCTTCCAGTCAATGATGGGGATCCTCTGGGACTGGCTGGTTTGAAAGAGCCTTGTCTTGGACAGTTGGGACAACTGGGATTTCCATCCACTTGATCCTTCACTTTCCAGGGCAATGTCCCAGGCTTATTTGAATGGCAGTTGAAGGATTCCAAGAGCAACAGCAAGCAAGCCCCATTTTACAAGTACTTACAGCATAATTGTCACAAAAGGAAGTCATATGCTAAGATAGGGACCTAGATTCTATATTTTTATGGGAATAATAGAATTAAACAACTACATCCTGGTTATGATTGATTGATTACTTCTCCTAGTGTTGTTTTTGGCTTCTTTTTCTTTTGCTGTTTGCATATTGGGTAAGTCTGTGATGTATACTGTTATATAGAGAAGGCTGAGAACACAGAAATTTAAGAATTTATGGACTCAAGCACACAGAAATTTGAATATCATGTCTGCCACTTACCACTTATGTGATCTTGGGCAAGTATTTTTTTACTATTTTGAGTCCAATTTCTTATCAGTAAAATGAAGATTAAAAATTATAACTTACAGGGCTAGGGTTGTGGCTCAGTGGTAGAACAACGCTTTCCTAGCATTTGTGAGGCACTGGATTCAATTCTCAGCACCGCATATGAATAAATAAAGGGCCATCAATGTCTAAATAAAATATTTAAAAGAAAACTGTCCACTGAAAGTCAAATTAGAAGGTCTTGGTTTGATGTTCACTATCTATGTAGCTTTAAAGAAATCACTTAAACTCTTAAAATTTGGATTTTTATCCATCTTCATAACTTTTATATTGCTAAAAAAAATTTAATGATGTATACTACACTTTTGTAGGAAAAACAGCTCATGGGTTAAGTGAAAATTATAATGAATGATTAAAAATGACTGTCCTTACCTATAAACTATTGAACTATATTAGTTATTGATTGATATGATTATGCTATATACAAGAAGCCACAAAATTTCATAGCATACATTCATAAAAATGTATTTTCCATGAGCCAGCTGGGCAGTTCTGCATCTCTGTCCTTATATAGACTGATCTCAACTGAATTGTAATGAATATGTGAATAGCTTATGGTGAGCTGGAGGCTGACTGGTCTCAATTAACCTCTGTTGGTCAGCTCTGTTGGCCATGCAGTCTCTAATTTTATCACAGTCTCAATCAGCTTTTTCTTTTCTAATGGCAGGAGAGAGGCAGAGACAGAGAAAGGGAGGTATACAAGGCCACTTAAAGTTTAGACTCAGAAATTACACATTCTTATTTAGACTGCATTATCTTGGTCCAAGCACATCCCACATGACAGGGATAGATTTAATGAGTAGGGAAATAGACTCAGTCCCTTGATGGGAACTGCTGCAAAGTCTTTATTATGTAGGTTGTGGATATGAGAAATCAATAGAGAACTGGGGTCATTTGTATGGTCAATCCATCAGAACACCCAAAATATGGGGGGGGGGACTCACTTGTATTTCTTTTGCACATAAACAGCTGATTATTTAAATCACCCAGGTATTTATTATTTATTATTTTATTAAGTTAACTATATTTATGACTTTATTGCCATTTAATCAATTTTTTATATAAGTGCTCATTGCCCTGAATGAATGCAGGAGTGACATTTCACTTCACTATTTATTAAAAACTAAGAATCACTCAGTGAAATGCTTATTTTTTTCCCAAAGGTATGAAACCTAGAAAAGATTAAATATCTAGGTCACAGAGTGATTCATTTGGCATTCTTTTTGAGCTGTCTGTTGGCAGAAAAGCTTACAGAGCACATAACACTGGACACGGGAGTAAAGCTAATAGTCCCAGCCCTTCAAGGCTGTCAGACTAGCGTGGAAGGAGGACTGGCATCTGTCCAACTAGGCAATGGTTTTCCACATGTATTGGAGTGTGCACTCTTATCTTGACTAAAGAACACTGAGAAGGTCTCTCCAGCTTTTCCTGATTCTCCCCTACATCTGCACTAGTCCTGGTGAGATTTAGTTATACAGGATAAGTGATAATCTAAGGTGAAAGGTAAATCTCCACAGAAGTCAGAGGTCATTCATAGACATCAGACATGGTTCATCTTGTCAATAGATGGGCTTTTTACAAACAGGGACAGGTGAGTTGGTAGACACAGAACTGACTGAAAACAACACTGGAAAGTCAATGAAGGTAGAAGCCTTCCTTCTCCATGGAGCCTATGGTGCATGGAAGCTAGGAGAAAGAGAGGCCTTTCTTCAAGAGAAGTGCCTGTTTTAGCCAAGGGAAACTAGATTTTAAAGAATGCATATTTCTAGAAGAAAAGTTTCCTTGACCAGATGAACTCTTAAGTTTTGCTAGGCTTTGTCCTCACTCACTAATCCAGTCTGCTGAAAAACTACCCACCAAATAGTGGATACCACTGGGTATTGCTAGGCCCATGGCCATTTCAACTAGAAACCTCTTACCTCTGCTGGATACCTCTCTCTCTTTCCATGGCCACTTGGCTCACACTGGTAGAGCACTGAAAGGCTTTGAACTGGACAAGGCATTTATCATGGGAATATCACAGGAGCTTTTTATTAAAAAATCAAGAGTAATGTAATTATATGAATGATAATTTATAAATGAGAAAGGCCAATGATAAATTTATCAAACTTTCCTACAATAATGATGATTAATGTATTTACTTCCTGTATTGTGTTTATATGTGTACAACACACACAGACACACACCCTCAATTCTTCTCTAAGGCTTTGGAAGTGCCATCTTGACAGGTGCCAGCCTAGCTGTGGACTTCTATATGACCTGATGGACCTCAGGGCACACAATCCCTTGGGTGGCCTGAGTTAAAGCTCTTCTAAGTATAAAGACCCCAGGATGAGAAGTCTCTTGCGTGAGACTATCCTTGGAATGAATTATGTGGGAGACACTTCTAGTCAATAAGTTGACTATTCAGCATGGGACTATTGTACATTCCTGGCTTTCTCTTAGTCTTCCTCCTGCTCTCCACTCTTGCATTATTTTTATCTAGGCTCAAGAGTGGCAAAGATAAGCACAACTCCTCCCCCACCTCCCATGAGAGAGCAGATGAATGAACAGTTGAACCAATGCTTCAATCAACGAATGAATAAAGACAGGGATTCAAAATTCAAATTAGTTGCTTTCTTTGAGTTGATTAAAATGATATGAAAGAATTCACGGGGAAAAGAAAGCTAGAATGAATATATAAAATAGAAATTTAAAACGACTATGTAAAAATATTTATAATACTTTCTAATGTTCTGTATGACTTGTTGTAAATGAGAATTTGATATAATTTATGATGATTTCAGGGAGCTCTTAACTTACACTCCCTTTCCCTGTGAAATGAAAATAATTTATTACCAGAAAACAAAATCAAGATGTTATTTTGTTCAACAGTATTTTGCTCAACAAGTGCTTGCTGAATATTCCCATCCCAGGCACGTGTTGTAAACTGGGGATACAGATGAAGTCTCTGACCCCAAGGGAGGGAGAAGTTGCATGGAACAAGAAACATAAATGTCCAAAATTGTTATGAAGGGCTAGAAGCAACCACGAGAACATAAACAGAGGATCTCATTTATTCTTAAGAAATCAGAGAAAGTGTCCTTAAGAAGCAGTTCTTTCATCTGGAACTTGAAGAGAAAGTAATGATGTTTAGATGAAAGGGGTGGGGAGATGGGAAAACTGTTCTCTGTAGACAGGAGCCTGTGCAAATTCCCAGAGTCAGGACAGATTCAAGGCACTAAAAGAAATTTGGCTGGAGCAAAGAGAAAGCCAGAAGAGCAATATATAGGGATGCATGGGGCTCTGAAGTATTACGAAGGGTTTTATGTCTATTTACTATTATTGTTGTTACTACTAAATACTTCTTTCATTATTTACAAGTAAGTCGATTTTCAAGGATTCTTTTTATTTTTTTCATTCTATTTCTAGCACTTTTTGATATATCTGTCTGTTCTCAGATATATCTGTTTCTCTGTCCCTGAGCCAATCTGTGTCATCTCTGAGCATGATACTGCAAATGTAGCGTGACAATGTTTCCAGTCTCCACACACCTTTTTGAGTACCTTGAATAAACACTGGATTCAGCACTGGATCCTGGAAAAACCTCACCCTACACTCAATCTGTCATCTCTTTTAGCAGTTTTCAATTCATATGACTTTCTTTTTCCCTGAGCTAGTTAAATTCATTGTGAAAGTGAAATTTTATGAGACACTCTATTGAATGTTTGACTCATGTACAAATATCTAGAATTTATAGCATCCTTTTAAAAAAAAAAAAAGCAAGGAAAACCCAAATCAGTCCAAGTGGACCCCTCTGGTTGGTTTGCACTATTTGTTCACATTAAATGTAAAACGTGTGTTACTCCAGATGGCCACAGCTCTCTGCTCCCTGAGTGAAGTAACTGTAAACAGAACAAAGCAGATGACTGACTTCCATGATGGTTTTCATTTTCTAAGGCACTTCACTGGCTTCTGGCTACTATTCCACTGCTTGTTTCAAGTATAATTCCTGGTGTATACTAAAGGGGATCATGTAGGAGAATCAACCTGAGCTTACAAGGTTGGGTTAAAGTTCTGGCTCCACTGTGCCGGCTGTGGCCTCTCCACTAGGCAATCAGAGTGGTTCCTTTCAGCTTTAAGGAGAAAACAAATTCCTTTGCTTTCTACCCTCCTAGGTTCTCTGGTTATGTTTCCATAAAATTATTTGATGAAAAGACAGATTGAAAAAAGAAAAACAAACAGAAGTGGTTAATATGTGCATTCCCCCCCTCCACCCCAACACACACACATGAACACTCAGTAATGAGAGTAACTCAAAGCAGTGGTTAAAATGTGGGATGTAAATACCTAACTTAGTAGGGAAAGATAAGATGAGAAAGTGCATGTACAAATTAGAAAATGACTCTGGAAAGATAGGCCCTAAAGAGAATAAATAAGAAATACAATAATTTGAGACATTGTTGGGTGTGATGTGGACTTCTAGAAGGGAAGTCTAGAATTGCTTACGGGGAGATTTATGGCAAATGAGTTCTTTTGGGAGGTGCTGCTTTTAGGAAATAGAGGATTTTATAAACTCAAATGCCTTCAGCACAAAATAATTCTTATGTCAAAGTGGCATATTTTGATCTCCTTCACAGACATAAAATAGTAGTTATTTTATAAAGCAGTTCACTGGCTCACATAGATATATCGCCTTCCATGCTAACATTCTGAGTGTTCTATTATGTTTTGTTGACAAATAAGGATGACCAGTTCATGGTCTCCACTCTCTGCTGCCTAACTTTATGCTTCACAGCTGCCAACATGAAACGTTCACCTCCATCAGGATTAATGAGAAGTTCTACATCCAAAGAACGTGTCCTTCACTGCTCTGGAGTGAGATGGGCAGGAACTTTGCTTTCCTCTGTGACTTCAATCAGATTGTGTGCTGTATTTTATTAAGGTGTGAAAGATGGACGCCAGTCACTTAATTTACTGCAGATGCTGCAGTCCAGCTTGTACCAGGAGATGAGCTCCATGCGGAAGACACAGGATTCCCCAGAAAATAATTTACCACGTGGAAGAAAAAAAAGAAGAAATCATGAAGGAGAGCAAGAAATTTCTCTGAGTTTTATGGTATCTGAGTGAATATCCACCAAAAATATGAACATGTTTGCCACAGAATTATTAAGATCCATTTGCCTGTCTAGATGCCAGCTTCTTTGAAATAGAAAGCTAATCCTGAAGAAGAATGAGGGCCAGGTTGTCTTGACTGGAGCTGGGAAAACCTCTTTGTGTCTGGAAAAGGTTCTGCATGATTGTTCTGATTGAGAGTTCACTATTAAATTCTTGATTATTTCCTTTGACTTTGAAGAAGCATTAAGGAACTTACTTCTGAAAAAAGGAGGAAAAGCTGAATATAGCCAAAAATATGTTTATATTTAAGAATGTCTTGATTCTTTTTAGGAGAAATACAAGGTGACATATGTTGAAATTTGCAACTTGCATTAACATAGTCCAATTAAAATGTAAATATATATATATATATATACATACATACATATACATACATACATATATCTATTTATCTATGTCTACATCTATCTATGTATGTTTGTATGTGGGTGTGAATATAAATATATGAGGAGAGGGAAAGGAATAAGGGGAAAGAAACAGAGAGAAATTTCTTTCTACCCTCTTGAGATTTCTGGCTGGGGCTCTGTAAAATTGGGCTGACAAAGATTGAGAAGGAAAAACCCAAAACAAACAATTTATGTGCACACAAACACATAAATTGGCAAAGTGATAATTAACTTGCCAAATCCAGGTGGTGCTCATCTTACTTTTCTTTCAACTTTTCTATGTTTGAAAATTTTTCAAGGTAAAACATTCCAGAATAATTTCAAAGCAATATGCCAAAAGTCCTGGGGGATACTCTGCAAAGAATAGGGCTCAGCGAGAGGGCAAACTCAGTCTCATTCAGTGGAAGGAAGAATTCAGGTAAAGCTTGTCAGCGGAGCTGTCACTTGAGCTGAAACTCTGTGTGTTAACTCTCTGACAACCCTGTAAGGGAGGCAAAACTATCATCCCCATTTTCTAGATGAGAAAACAGAGGCAGAGGGGAATGAACTTGCTCAAGGGCACGCTGGAGCAGCTGTGTTCCATAGCTCCAGGGGAGGCTGTTCACAGCACTGTGTCAAACAGTGGCACAGCCACCCACCCCGTAAGAAGTGCAACTGGTGGTCACGTTCAGAAGGCTTGCCGCCAGAACCCTTGTCCTTAACCTCTGCAGGGAGGTCCTTGTGGCTGGGACACAGGGCACAAAGCCATAATGGGGAGGGATAAAATGAGAATTCATAAGTGGTTGAATCAAAAAGGACCTCTGTTCTGAGCCAACTTGTTTGACTTTATGCCAAAGACTGCAAAATCACTGGAGGATTTTAAGCAGAGGTGGAACAGATTTGGGCATTAAAGAGATCACTCCTGTGCACAGGATGGGTTAGGGGGGAGTGACAGCAGAAGCCAATAGGCCAATTATGAGACTGTTGAAGAAATTCAGGCAGGAAATAACAAAGCCCCAGACCAAAGCATGGGCATGCGAATGAAGAAAGTAGAGTACATTTGTCAGCATTTTGTCACGATAATGAAATACCTGACAAAGGCTACTTATGAATAAAGAGGTTTATTTGACTAAAAATATTGGGGATTCAAAGGTCAAAATCAGGAAGCTCTGATTGTTTGGCCTCTGGGGAGGGTCATCAGAGCAGGAACATTGAGTAGAAGCAAGTGGGCACATCTTGAAAAGGAACAAAGTGGGTGGGACAGGCAAGGCTGGCTCCTGTTATCAAAGCTCTCTTGAAAAAAAAATCTCAAGGGGTCACAGCAAAATAAACAATCAATAATGTGAATAGAGAACCTATAGAATGGGAAAAATATTTGCCACACATACCTCAGATACAGCATTAATCTCCAGGATACATAAAGAACTAAAACATCTTAACACTAAAAAACAAATAACCCAATCAATAAATGGGCAAAGGAACTGAACAGGTATTTCACAGAAGAAATACAATTGATCAACAAATTTATGAAAAAATGCTCAACATCTCTAGCAATTAGAGAACTGCAAATCAAAACTACACTGAGATTCCATCCCACTACAGTCAGAATGGCAATCATCAAGAATAAAAACAACAATAAATGTTGGCGAGGATATGGGAAAAAAAAGGTACACTCATACATTGCTGGTGGAACTACAAATTGGTGCAACCACTATGGAAAGCAGTATGGAGATTCCTCAGAAAACATGGAATGGACCCACCATTTGATCCAGCTATCCCACTTCTTTGTTTATACCCAAAGGACTTAAAGTCAGCACAATACAGTGATGCAGCCATATCAATGTAATAGCTCAACTCACAATAGATAAACTGTGGAACCAAACTAGGTGCCCTTCAACAGATGAATGGATTAAAAAATGTGATACACACACAGACACACACACACACACACACACACACACACAATGTAATATTACTCAGCCATAAAGAAGAATGAAATTATGGCATCTGCCAGTAAATGGATGGGAATGGAGAATATCATGCTAAGTGAAATAAAACAATCCCAAAGAAGCAAAACCAAAATATTTTCTCTTGATATGTGGATGCTAACTCATAATAAAAGGAGGGGGGAGAATAGAAGTACTTTGGACTAGACAGAGGGGAGCGAAGGGAGGGTAGGGGTATGTGGGTAGTAATGATGGTAGAATGAATCAGACATTATTACCTAATGTGCATATATGATCACATGACCTGTGTAACACATGTACACAGACAAATAAGAATCATATACAACAGACAAATCTACATGTACAACTGTTAGAGTCTGTAAACAAGTCAGGATGGCGCCTGGCATTTTGCCAGGGGGAGTGGTTTGTGAGATGGCACCAGCGAGCCATTAAGCGTGGAGATTCCTTATTGGTTGACTGCTGTATCTAGTTTATGTTAATTAAGATAAGCTGTGTGTAATGTACATATACCCATCCTGTCCTACAATAAATGGCTCCCACTCCTGCTGTATCAATGTACATAAGTCGCTCATCACCCCCCGGTTAGTTTGCTGCAGCCGGACTGCGGCATACAACCAAATAAGAATTTATACTTCATTTATGTATGATGTATCAAAATACATTCTACTGTCATATATAACTAATTAGAACAAATGAAAAGAAATATTTTTAAAAATCTCAAGAGGTCACATGAGAGCTATCTTCCCAGAGCACATCTCTAATATCTAAGGATTTCACACTAGGCCCCACCTCTAAAGATTCCACTACCTCCCAATGCTACCCCACTGGGGACCAAGCCTCCAATCACAATGTACACTTGGGGGACACTTGAACAAACATCTAAACCAGAGCAAAGGGGGAGGGGGATTAAGGAAGGACTAATAGGATTTGGGGATACATTGGAGATTCATTGGTGGTTGACGAAAAATCAACACTGATGCTTCCAGATTTTTGATGGGGCTAACTGGGTGTAATGACTAAGAAGGAGAGCATGCAGGGAAGATAATTTGGAGGGAAAGGTGGAGAGCTAATTTTTAAATTCTTATTGCACAAATGATGCTTCAACAACTCTCAAAGTAGGGGTGTGTTATACTCCACGTGGTACATGCAGTGCCTAACATACTTTATGGCATAAAGCAGATGTTTGATGACTAGTTGTTGGCTGGGTTGAATATCTGAAGGGACAACTTAGAGAATCTGTCAGAACTGCAGGTTCGGAAGGGAATTTAAAGATCATCTGATAGCTTCACTGAGGATGATTAGATTTCTCTTTCAATGTTCTCCCTTCCCCCTCAGCACTCCCAGGTGAGCACTCACTGGACTGTGAATTGATTGCAGTACCTCTGTCCTGGGCATGCTAACTAGAAAGAAGCTGTCATCATCTTGCTTACATCATCATTTCTCAGAATCTGGATCCTAAGAATGAGAAATGACACAGTAACAGGTTTAATGGATTAGCTAATTTAATAAATTCCATTAGGCATAAACTTTGAACAGAATATAGTAAAAAAAATTCATTCAGTGAAAAAATTGAAAGTTATCCATCTATAAGGAAATTGTTTCTCTAGAGTTTTCAGCAAAATTGGAGAATGAGACCATTAGACTTCATTTTACACCAATTAGTTTCTTTTTTACTTGCTTTTTTTGTAATGAACTCTGGAATGGGTCCAGGTTTACTCAATTCTGGAATGAGCACTATAGAGTAAAAAGTTAAGTGACTGCTGACTCCCTACTTCCTGACCTTGACCATCCTTGGAGGAGGTAAGTGGAGAGGAAGGTATTACATGGCTAAGTTCATCACATCCTGTTGATGTCATCCCTCTGCAGAAATATATGGACAAGAAGTTTAAGAACAGGATATGCTGCTTTAAAAGCAATCTTGGCTATATTGCATATACAATGATATATCTCTTATTTAATTAAAGTATTTTGGCATCCTCAGGTCTTTTCTTTATTGGCATATGCACACTTCAGTTCTGATAGGCTAGGAAGTAGGGTAGTTTCTCAGAAGATTTGGAACAACTCTGGGTGGATTGTGTGCATACTTTTAATTGAATTCTTATTTTATTTTTAACTTCTGGAACAGAAGGAGTCTGGCTACCAAAATAACTCTACTTTTTGATAAGTATTTGAAAATGACTGGTTGACCTATTCCATCAGTCAGTCAGTAATTACATCACCTACTCTGGTGACACATCTTGGCTGGCAATAGGTGCTTCCTGGGAATTAAAAGGCAACTGTTTAGGGGTTATATCTTTAAAGGTTCAATGGACATAAATTATGGTCACTATCAAATTACAAATGGGCAAATTATGAATAGTTACAGGTGAAAGATATGGTCAAGTATAGATCAGATTGAGAGAGAATGTGGAATCCTTAAGGGACTAAATAACACAGTGAATAATAAATTGGAATAGCTAAACAAGATCACTGGGGCAACTTAATGAATTCAGTAAAGAAGAGCACCACGATGTAGGCTCTCTATTCACCTCACAGATTGTTTCTTTGAAGGAACAATCTGTGAGGTGAAACTTTTTAGTTTGAGTCTATCCCATTTATTGATTCTTGGTTTTAACTCTTGTGCTATAGGAGTCTTATTAAGAAAGTTGGGGCCTCATCCCACATGATGAAGATTAAAGCCTACTTTTTCTTCTAATAGACACAGAGTCTCTGGTTTAATTCCTAGGTCATTGATCTACTTTGAGTTCAGGGACAGGGAGCATGGGAGGAATAGACAAACTCTAGATAGGGCAGAGGGGTGGGAGGGGTAGGGAGGGGGCAGGGGTTTAACAACAATGGTGGAATGTGATGGACATCATTATCCAAAGTACATGCATGAAGATGAATTGGTGTGAACATACATTATATACAGAGAGATAAAAAATTGTCCTCTATATATGTAGTAAGAATTGTAATGCATTCTGTAATGTATTTAAAAAATAAAATCAGTTTTTTTTTTTAAAAAAAGAGAAGAGCACCATTATCTTTTAGTAATGTTGTTGGAAGTTAATAGGAGAGAACTACAGAAGGAACATCTTGTGTTGGCCATTCCTCCTTCAAAGAAAATGAAAGAAAGAGGGGACACACACACACACACACACACACACACACACACAGGGGGGGGGGGAGAAAGAGAGAGATTTTTAGGCAAAAGACAAGGCTCTGCAGAACAGGTGGAAAGAGGGTGGAAAAACTATTTCACCTGAGTAACAGTCCCAATACCAAAGATAGCAGATGTCAGGTAACCAAGATTCTTATAGAAGAAACTAAACAGCCATTCAGCAAGTATTTGTTGGGAATCTATCTAGCTGTCAAGGAAAGTAGCCAAAAAACAGAGGAGTGTTTATGGATCTCATATTAGAAACACTTTAATATAGTAGGGAAAATAGTGGCTCAAGCTTGCTCCAGGATCAACTCAAAAACTCAGAGATGGTCTAAGAACTGCAGGAATTTATTTGTCAGCCTGGGGCTGCTTCACACCTTAAAGTCCCAGTCTTGCAAACTGAGTAACGAGGTCTACAGCCCTCTAACATTAAGCTCTTTATCAAGAGAAAGCAAAGCGTCCACAGTAAGTAGACCTAGTTCATGACCTTTTGTTCTGACATATACCAGTGTCCTCCTTGTCACACTTTGTCTCTTTGCATCAGACAGTGCCAACCACCATCAAGTCTAGAGGTCACTGAAACAAGCCATTGATTCAGGGCAAACACGTACTCAGAAACCACAGCTACCAAATTGATTCTCTGATTCACTAAATTGAGAGCCAGAATTGAGAGGCTGGGTCTGGGTCTATATGTCTATCTCCGGATATAGTTATTAAATCCAGTACACAAAATTCAAAGCTGAGATATAGAACCTAAGCATAATGGAAAACTACGCAAGGTACACAGAAAACATCCAAATTAACCTTATCACGCCAAAGATGTTCAGAGCATAACTCATCCACCCTCTCCCAAAGCCTCCCCCTCAACTCTCTTTCTCAGTGGTAACCTTATGCATTCAGGTACTTGCTTGAGAGCCAGGAATCATTTTTGACTCTTTACTAAGTTCTATTGGCTTTACCAATTAAATGCTTCTAGAATATGCCCCTTCTTCTAGACTTGATAAGTGTTTCTGGAATTTATCCTTTCCCCTATACTTATATTTGTATTTGTGCCCTAGTTAAAGAAAATTTTATCTGGGTTACAGTAATACCTTCCTAATTGTTCTCCTGTCCTCCAGGCCTGGCCCCTCCCTTTTAGTCTCCCCTCTATAGATAGAGTGATCTTTCTAAAACACATATTTCCTTCCATCCCTTAAATAGAAATCAATCACATAGAGAATATAATTCAATTATCATGACCTAGAATGCTGTGTGCTGAGCTAACCTGACCCATCCTCATGCTTCATGCTCTTGTGATGCTGAATGATTTGTAGATACTGTGTATGATTGGCTATTTATGCTTCTGTGACATTTTCTCTTGTTCTTCCCTTCACCAGTCTTCTCACGTTATTCTTTAAAGTATTTTTGTAGATGTGATGTTTATATTTACTAAAGTACTAAATGAAGAGTTTTTCAAAAAATCAAATAACAAATTTCTACTTCTGAAAAAAAAAGTTAAACTTTCTATCCTGAGAAACTGTATGATATAAACCAACTAGAAACATGGAGTGAAAACGAATATTTCTTTTGTGTTGCATAAGGGAAAATTTTTCACTTCGAACATATAGATTTAGAAATGTTTGAAAAGCAAAGATTATCCTAAACAAATTGACAAAGGGAGTTTACAAAACAAGAAACAAATGGCTGCAAAATGTCAACACCCCTAAAGTGATCTAAAAAGCTAGGTAGTATTGAACTCATAAGTTTACTCAGTTTAGCTTGAGATATTGTTGTTATTGTTTAGGAGTGTGCATGTATGCATTTTAAACCAGTCAAAGTTTGTTGGGGAGAGTAATTATCCCCAAGATGACAGGGAATGAAATAGCAGCCTTCATACCACGATGAAGATATAAATTTAGACTGCTATTTTTATCTTAGAGAGGGCTCAAGGGACAATCAAAGAAGCATGAGCAACACAGTGAAGTGAAAAGAAATGGATAATATCCACACAGCAAGTATCACTGGTAAGACTGACAGTGGAAAGAATCTGACTGAAATTTATATGGACATACATGAATGTACCACAGTGAATCCCAACATCAAGTATATCCAAGGACATTAATTTAAAAAAATAGCAGAAAGATCAGCAGAGTAGAGGGTGGGGGGCACTGCTGGAGAGTGAATTGGAAAAAATTATATTCCATGCTTTTGTGATTATGTCAAAATGTATCCTAATGTTATATGTGACTAAAAAGAATCAATAAAGAATAAATTACAAAAATGACTGTCACACCTGTGACAGTGAGGAATAGAAGTGCAGAGGCTATTAGTCAAATGGTAGTGATCACCAGGGTCTTCAGTGACCTGCTCCCTATAGAACACTGGCATCTCTTGCTGTTAAAGGAACCAACAGCCATTTCTACCAGGAAATCCAATAAAAAGTGGCTTTTCTAAAGCGTATTCCAGAAAGGAGCCCCTACCTCTCCCAGCTGCACATGTGTTGAACCTGGAGCTGCAGCCACTGCATGAGCATCTACACTTCAGATCTGGGCTCTGTGGCTGTCATGGAGCCACCACATCAGATATCTTAGAGTCATCAGGAGAGTAAAGAGTTCTCAATTTAGGGGGAGAGGAGCCAAGCCTTGGCCCTCCATGCTCCTGTTCTGGGTACTGGCTCAGGTAACAGGAGAGCTAGACTCAGCCCCACCCTGGAGCTCCACTAACTCTGTGCATGTCTGTGCTCCCATTCTCAGTGCCTCCTACTGCTTCAGAGCATTTGTGCCTCACATGCTGTTACTAGCACAGCGGCAAGAGTGCCTCCTTCTCAGACACCACGACACTCAATGCCTCCTAGCCCAGAGGGTGGCTCCTTCACGGATGCTCACGTTTCAGACCTCAGTGCCATTACCACTCCTGTGGTACCATTCATCAGACATTAGTGCCTCCACCATTGCAAGTGGGCTCACAAGCCAGACCCAGGTCCAGAAGGGATCCCTGAACCACAACTTCCTCAGTGGGAGAAAAAATAAATTGGAAGTACCTTTAGCAGCCAATTCCAACAAAGACCCTAACAACTCTGGCTACTACTGTGGACATCCACAGCATTAGATCTGGTAACTTCATCCCCGCCCTGGCTGACAGAGCTGCACAGAGCTACACAGCTGTGCCTTCACTGGTGCCAGAATCACTGAACCCCACTCAGCAAATGCCTTTTCACCCCTGATGCAGAAAGTCTTTTCCATAGTGAAAGTGGCCTATAAAGTCTTTAAGAGGTGACTGTTCCATCAAATGTGCAGACATCAGTGTAAGGCCACAAAAAAACAAAACAAAACAAACAACAACAACAACAACAAAAAACAAGAAGACAGAAAGCCACCAATGGGACATAATAATCTCCTAGGAGCTATTCCCAAAGAAATAAACACATACAAACTACCTGACAAAATGGCAAAATAATTGTTTTAAGGAAGTTCAGTAAACATAAAAAATAGAAATGATTCAGTGAAATGAGAAATCTAAGGAGAATAATTGAACTTGCATTAAAAAATCAAATTGAAATTCGGGAACTGAAAATGAATGAAACAAAAACAATGCAATTGAAATCTTATGAGCAGAATTGATGAAGCTGAAGAAAAAACTCAAGGATAGGTTATTTGAAAACTATATAGTCAGTGGAGAAAAAGGAATAAAGGAAGCTTATAGGACACATGGAACAGAATCAAAACAAAGTATTCAATTTATAGGAGTTCAAGAAAGAGAGTCAAAGAGGTAGAAAAGCTAAAGAAGTAATAGTATAAAACTTTCCAAATCTAGGTAGAGATATAAATATCAAGGTATCAGAAGCTCAAAGGTCTCCAATCAGATTCAATCTAAGCAAGACTATACCAACATATATTATAATTCAAACCATCAAAAATCACAAAGGAGGATTATAGAAGCACCAAGAGAAAATAAGCAAAAACATAGAAGGGAGTTTTAATAAGATTATCCATAGATTTTCCCCAAGAAACCTTATAGGCTAGAAGATAGAGAGATGAAATATTCAAAGTGCTTAAGGAAAAAAATATATAACCAAGAATATTATACATGGCAAAAACTGTCCTTCAAAAATAACAGAAAATAAAGTTCTTACCAGAAAACCAAAAGCTGAGTTTATCACCACTAGACCTGTCTTACAAGAAATGCTAAAGGAATGCTTTAAGCTGGAAAAAAAAAGTCATGGTAATTAGCAACATGAAAACTTAAGATATTATAAAACTCACTTGTAAAAGTAAGTACTCAAATTAGTGTAATACTGGTGACGTGCAAACCACACAAAGGCAAACTCTCATAATAACTACAACAAATTCATTATTCACAATATAAAAGTATATAAATTGTGATATCAAAGTGGGGGAAGGTGGAATGAAAGTGTATAGTTATTTTATGTGATCAAAGTCATGTGTTATGAGAGTAGCATATTATAATAAGATGTTTTATGTGAGCCTCATGGTAATTACAAAGCAAAAATATATGGTTGATACAAAAATAGTAAGACATCAAATCACCCTGTGAGAGAAAATCATCACACACACACATACACAAAAGAAAACAACACAATGGCAGTCATAATTCCTTACCTTTCTACAATCACTCTGAAGATAGTTGAATTAAATTCTCTAATCAAAAGACATGGCGTAGCTAACTGGATTTAGAAAAACAAAGACCTGATCATATGCTACTTATAGGAGACTGACTATACCTTTAATAACACAGAGATTGCAAGTAAAAGCATGAAAAAAGACTTTCCAGGCAAGCAGAAACCAAAATGAAGCAGGTGTAGCTATGCTTATAGCATAGCTATAAAATACTCTAAATACATAGAATAAAAAATTATAAAGTAAGACAGAGAAGATGATTATATATTGATAGATATTCATCAAGAAATTATGATAACATAAATACATATGCACCTCACATTGGAGCACCTAAATATATAAAGCAAACACTGAGAAGTCTGAAAAGAAAACTAGGTGGAAATATAATAGTAATAGTAATAATAATAATATCAGACAGAAAATCAATATGCAAACATTGGATATAACCATACTTTATAACAAATGGGCCTAATAGATATATTCCATCTTAAAGCACCAGAATACATGTTCTTCTCAAGCACCCACAGAACATTATTCAAAACAGATCACATATTAGTTCACAAAACAAGTCTCAACAAATTTAATAGGATTAAAATCACACCAAATATCTTTTCTGACCACAACATTATAATAACACTAGAAATCAATAAGAGGAATTTCAGAAAATTTACACACATGAAAATTAAACATTCTCCTGAACAACCAATGGATCAAAGAGGAAATCAAAAGCAAAATTAAGAAGTATCTTTAAATTTTTTGGTACTATGGGCACTTGACCACTGAGCCACATCCCCACCCCTATTTTGTATTTTATTTAGAGACAGGGTCTCACTGAGTTGCTTAGCACATCCCCATTGCTGAGGCTGGCTTTTACCTCAAGATCCTCTTGCCTCAGGAGAAGTGTCTTGAGACAAGCAAAAATAAAATCACAACATACCAAAACCTAAGGGGTTCACCAAAAGCAGTTCTAAGAGGGAAATTTATAGGAATAAATGTCTATATAAAAAGAGAAGAGGCATGATCCCAAATAAACAACCTATATTACCCCTCAAGGAACTATAAAAAGAAAAAGAAATTAAGACCAAAGTTAGAGAAGGAAGAAAATAACAAAGATTAGAGAAGAAATAAATGAAGTGGAAACTACAAAAATAATAGAAAGATTAACAGAAATAAAATATGTTTTGCTAAGGATAAATAAAATCAACAAATTTTTAACTAAACTAAGGAGAAAGCAAACTCAAAATGAGGAATAAAAGAGATCATTACAACTGATACCACAAAAATACAAATATCACAAGACACTGCCATGAAAAATCATATGCCAAAAAATATTGGCTAAGTCGAGAAAATGAATAAATTCCCAGAAATTTACTCTCTACCAATATTGAATTGTGAGAAAATTGAAAATCTGAACAGACAAGTAATGAATAAGGAGATTAAATCAGTAATGAAAAATCTCCCACCAAAGAAAAGCCAGAACCTGAAGTTCTCACTGCTGGAATTCTACCTAACATTTAAAGATGAATGAATATCAATCCTTCTCAGAGTCTTCCTAAAAACTGAAGATGAGGCACTTCCAACTCATAAGACTAGCATTACTCTGATGCCAATGCTACCTAGAATACTATACAAAAGGAAAATTATAGGACAATGTCTCTGATGGACATACATATAAAAATCCTTAACACGATATTGGCAAATAAATTCACTAGCACATTAAAAAAATCATTCACTATAACCAAGTGGGATCTACTCCTAAGATGCAAGGATGGTTCAACACAGACCTTACCAAAATAGACACATCGACCAATGGTACAGAATAGAAGACATAGAGACAAACCCACATAAATGCAGTTATCTCATTCTAGACAAAAGGTGCCAAAAACATTCATTGGAGAAAAGATAACCTATGCAACAAATGGGCCTGGAAAATTGGAAATCCATATGTAACACAATGAAATTAAACCCGTATCTCTCACCCTGAACAAAACTCAACTCAAAGTGGATCAAAGACTTAGACACTAGAACACAGATCTTGCAACTAATAGAAGAAAAAGAAGGTCCAAATATTCCCCACATTGGATTAGGATCTGACTTTCGTAACAAGACTCCTAAAGTGCAAAAAGTGAAATCAAGAATTCTTAACAAAATAAATGGGACAGATTCAAACTGAAAAGCTTCTTCTCAGCAAAGGAAACAATCAAGAATATGAATAGAAATCCTACAGAAAAACATGAGAGAAAATATTTACCAGATGCACATCAGATAGAGCACCAACCTACAGGATATATAAATAACTCAAAAAACTTAACACCAAAAAATAATAATAATAACCCAATCAATAAATGGCTAAGGAACTGAAAAGGTAATTCACCGAAAAATAATCAATCAACAAATATATGAAAAATTTTCAACATTTCTAACAATTACAGAAATGCAAATCAAAACCTCATTGAGATTTCATCTCACTGTAGTCAGAATGGCAATTATCAAGAATACAAGCAACAATAAATGTTGGTGAGGATGTTGGGGAAAGATACACTCAGACATTGCTAGTCGGACTGCAAATTGGTGCAACCACTATGGAAAGCAGTATGGAGATTTCTCAGAAAACTTAGAATGGAATCACCATTTGACCAGCTACCCTACTCCTCAGTCTATACCCAAAGGACTTAAAATCAGCATACTACAGTGACATGTCCACATCAATGTTTATAGCGGCTCAGCTCACAATAGCTAAACTATGGAACAGCTCAACTCACAATAGCTAAACTATGGAACCAACCCTAAGTGCCCTTCAATAGATGAATGGATAAAGAAAATGTGGTGTATATATATGCAATGGAATATTGCTCAGCCTTAAAGAAGAATGAAATTATGGCATTTGCAGGTAAATGAATAGAGTTGGAGAGTATCATGCTAAGTGAAATCAGCCAATCTCTAAAAACTAAAGGCCAAATGTTTTCTCTGTTATGGGGATGCTAATTCACAATAAGTTGGGGGGTGACTAGGGAAGAATAGAGGTCCTGGATTAGACAGAGTGAGGGGAGTGAAGGGAGAGAGAGAGTAAGTGAGTAGAAAGGGTAGTAGAATAAATTGGACATTACCCTAGATGCATATATGCTACACAACCAGTGTAATTCTAACATCATGTATAACCAGAAGAATGAGAAGTTATACTCTATTTAACTGTGATGTGTCAAAATGCATTCTACTGTAATGTATAACTAACCAGAAGCAATTTTAAAAATTGCCAAAAAAGGAACTTTTACTCGGGCTGGGGATGTGGCTCAAGCGGTAGCGCGCTCGCCTGGCATGCGTGCGGCCGGGGTTCGATCCTCAGCACCACATACCAACAAAGATGTTGTGTCCGCCGAGAACTAAAAAATAAATATTAAAAATTTTCTCTCTCTCTCTCTCCTCTCTCACTCTCTCTTTAAAAAAAAGGAACTTTTACTCTAAAAAAAATACAGAAACTAATAAATGTAATACACCACATTAATAGAACAAAGAACAGACCTATAGGATCAATAGATAGATAGATCAATAGATAGTTTATAAATAGATAAAATATAGGAAAGACCCTTAACCAAATTCAGTGTCTTTTCATGACAAAAACACTAAAAAAGAGAGATATAGAAGGAGCATGTCTCAACAATAAAGAACTTATATGACAGGCTGGTGACTAATGTCAAACCCAGTGTGAAATGCTGAAAGCTTTTCCTCTAAGATCAAGAAAAAGGAAAGGATGCTTAATCTTGCCACTTCTATTTAATATAGAACTAGAAGTCCTAGCCAGAATAGTAGGCAAGGGAAAGCGATAAAAAAAATCCAACTCAAATTGTCTATGTTTGCAGATGATATGATCTTATGTATAGAATGCCTTCAAAATGCCACAAGAAAATTATTTAAACTAACAAATTCAGTAAAATTGTGGAATACAAAGTGATCTGTAGACTCAAAATAATCCATAGCAAGATTCCAGCCACATTTTCACAGAAGTATAAAAATCCTAAAACTCACATGGAACCACTAAGGATGTCAAAATAATATGAACAAAAAGAACAAAGTTGAGGCATCATCCCACCTGATTTGAAAATGTACTACAAAGGTATATTGATCAAAGCAGCATGGTACTGGCATAAAAATAGACACAGAAACCAACAGCAAAATAAAAACCCTGGTAATAAATCCATGCATATAACATCAATTGATTTGCAACAAAGATGCCAAGAATGTTCAGTGGGGAAAGGACACTATGTTGGATAAATGGTGCTAGGATAACTGGATATATCTACATTCAGAAAATGAAATTAGGCCCTCATCTTACACTATATGTGAAAATCAACAGAAAATGGATTAAAGACTTATATGTCAAACTTGATCATGGAAAACAACTAGAAGAAAACAGGAGGAAAGTCCCATGGCATTGATCTAAGCAATGAAGTTTTTAGATATCACTCCAAAGCCCAAGTAGTAAAAGCAAAAACAGACAAATGGAATTATATCAAACTTAAAAGCTGTACAACAAATGAATCAACAGAGTAAGGTGACAATCCACGAAATGGGAGGAAATATTTGCAAACTATATATCAGATAAGGAACTGTAATAATTCAGTAATAAAACAACAAATAACCAAATTTTAAAATGAGCAAAAGATCTGAATAGACATTTCTCAAAAGGAGACATACAAATATCCAATGTGTTTATGAAAAAATGTTCTGTCATTAATTACCTGAGAAATGCAGTTAAATCCATAGTAAATATCATCTCATACCTGTTAGAATGGTTCTTATCAAAAAGATGAGCCAGATGCAGTGGCACACGCCTTTAATCCCAGCAGCTCAGGAGGCTGAGGCAGGAGGATAGCAAGTTCAAAGCCAGCCTCAGAAAAAGTGAGGCTCTAAGCAAATTGATGAGACCCTGTCTCTAAATAAAAAATAGGGCTGGGGATGTGGCTCAGTGGTTGAGTGCCCCAGTACTCATCCCCATTAAAAAAAGGTGAAAGATAAGCAGTGTTGGTGGGGATGTGGAGAAAAGGGAACTCCTCCATGCTATTGGTGGGACTTTAGATAAGTAAAGCCATTATGGAAATAGTACAGAGGTTACTAAAAAATTTAAAATGTAATTACCATATGATGCAGTGATTTTACTTCTGGATTTATATCCAAAGCAACTAAAATGTGCATGTCAAAGAGATATCTGCACTTCCAGGTTCACTGTAGCAGCATTCATAATCACCTAAATAAGGAATCCATCTAAGTGTCTATCAATGGATGAGTAGATTTTTAAAATGCACACAATGGAATACTATTTGGCCTTTAAAAAGAAGAAAATTTTGTCATTTGTGATGATGTGGATCAACCCACAGGACATTATGTTAAGTACAATAAGTCAAGCACAGAAAATTAAAGGCCACGCACGTGGCCTCACTAACATATGGAGTGTAAGAAACATCAAACTCTTAGAAAGAGATAGTGGTGGTTACAAGAAGCTAGGATGGGTGAATTGGTGAGATGTTAGTTAAAGGACACAAAATTTCAATCAGGAGGAATATGTTCAGGCAATATATTGTACATCATGGTGGGTACAGTTAAGAAGAACATATTAAATATTTGAGTATGCTAACAGAATATTTAAGTGTTCTTAGCATAAAATATAAGACAATACATATACTAAAGAGATTGATTTAGCCATTTCAGACATGTATACATATATCAAAATGTCATGTTTTATACCACAAATATGTATAAATTTTGTCAATTAAAAATAAATTTATTGACATAAATATAAGATTACTTTTAGAGACTTCTATAATAGCTCAGACCATATGGAAGTGTTCATTATGTTTTTAAAAGTCTCCACTGGTCATGTCAAACTTTAATGATGATTTTCAGAAAGAGTAGACATCTTTCTTTGGTCAAGCTACACAACTTATACTATCCAATTAGCCTCCAATGAGGCATAAATATAATCATAAAAGAATATCCAAACCATCTATATTCTCAAAATGTTATAATTATCATTCTACCAAACTTTAATAGAAAGTAGCAAATGTAACATCAATTAAGTAACAGCAGTTAAACTAAAAAGTGATAATCACAGTCACTTATCAAGAAAAAAATATGAGAAAATATCCTGCTATGATCGTGGGAACCAACTTGAACCTGTGTGTAAGTCCGGATCCTTGAACTTGCATTCTGAACCCTCCTCCTTCCTGGGGACATGAAGATCAAGGAGCTTCGCTGACCCTCTTGGCCTCCGCCCGGCTCTGTGATTGTTGAACAGCAGTGAAAAAAAGGGCCACTTGGAAAGAGCTGGCCTAGGATGCCCTAAAGGTGAAGCAGGAGGAAGTGGCTGGCCATTCCAATGACCACACCGTCAACCCTGGGCGGTGAAGTGGGCAGCAGTCTCAAAACATTCACAAGATTTAGGTGGTTCTGCTTCTTCCATCTGTTGTAGTTGTAAACTTCGGTTGTGACCTCCCTGTCAGCACTCATGTCTTTCCAACTGGAATGTGTTTTGGGCCCTGCTCATGCCTGGGAGCCTGTTTTAACCACCTCCCCGCCCATGGGTGGCTGGGCTCTGGGCCCAGAACCCAGAACCTCTGCAGCTGGAGAGTAAGCTCCCATTTTCTGACTAGACTTGTGGTGAGAATTGTGCAAACTTTACAAGGTTAAACAGTTCAGTTTATTCGATGGCCCTGGTTTGCAGAGTGTTCTCCAAACTTTTCCAAACCCCAGAGATTTATCTGAATTATCTAACTTGTGAGAACAGGATTGCTCATGAGAGAAAAGTACTTTCTCATTCAGAGTGAGCTTTAAAATCAAGGATTCACTTTCTCAGGGCAAGTTTGTACTTTGACTTTTGGCCACAGGCTTGACTAAGGAATGAAGAGAAATATAAAATTCTTTCAGTGTTGGAAGCTCAGCAAATGTTTTCAGCTGGGCTTAATTCAGTGGTTAGATGAGTTGATAGAGATCGCATATCTCAGTAGATGGATAAATGAGGGTTTTTTGTTTTTTTGTTTTCTTTTTAGGCATGAGCGTTCAGTGTGCTGGTACCGATTTTTCAAGATCCATAGTACACTCTGGGCAGCTGGATTGGAGTTTGGGGGTCTTGGGACTTTGGGAGACTGTTAGGAAACATCTGTATAGGATCTCACATTTGAAAATTGCCTCCCTGTTACCTCTTTCCTCTACCACAGCTCTGGAAATATGAGCTTTGCAATTTAGATCACAGGAACTCTCCATAGAAATCTGCATCTGCTTGGAACTCTGAAGGTGCCACATAGAGTGCAAATTTGGCAGAAGTTCCCCAGTGCACTGATCTCAGAATCTAATAGAGCCAATTATGACATGTCAGCCTCTGTTCTCTCCCTAGGATCTTCAGGCATAAAATACCAGTGAACCAAATACAGAGGAGTGTAATTGAAACCACCTTATTGAAAAGCTAATGGGTGACACAGCCTCTCTCCCCACCAGAGCTTTCCAACAGACTTCCCTCCACCCTCCCTCCATCTACATATTCGCTCTTTCATTCATTTAGTGCACACTTAAATGTATTGCATGTTAGGAACAAGGCTTAGTCCTGAGGGAGACGCCTCTCTCTGGACCTTTGTATTATCCCCAGAATCATCTTTATCACCATTCTTCTCCTCTGTAGTTAATCACAAAGCTTCTGTAGAGAATTGTGCCTTCATACAAACAAAGATTGAGCCGCCCTGGAGGAGGGTAGAACTGTGTGAAAGATCCCAAGCTGTGCTCAGTAGAAATGTTCCATTAAATCTCTGGGTCTTTATCATGAGAACATTACAAGCTGTTCTCATCATCTGCACTCCAGCCAGCCTGAATGGTGGCAGCAGCATGGAGCCTGTCTGATACCCCCTGCCTGCTTCTTCCATCTGGAGTTAGACCTTGGGGGGCGAACTGTGTCACTCTCACCTCACAGTGGTCTTTGTCAGGGCAGTAGGCGAGCAGCGTTTCTGCTTTTCAATACGGTAAAACCTGCCTCAGAGTCCTGTTCATCCATTTGATCCCAGGGTGAACCATGATTTTAACTACAAAATGTGCTACAAAATGCAGAAATGTGAAAGCTGGTGTTCTTAATGCTACTTGTGTTAGGTCGTGTAATGTCCTTTTAGAATATGTCATTCAGAGCTCATGACCTCTGCTGTCTTTCTTTCTTTTTCTTTTTCCTTTGTGGTGCTGAGGATTCAACCCAGGGCCTCATGACACTGGGCAAGTGCTTTAGCATTAAATCACATCTCCAGCTCTGGTTTTGTCCTTTTTAAGCCAAGATGAAAATATTAATTTTCTTTATGAATTCTCTAAGCTTCGTGTCTGATAAAGTACCTGGCACTTTATAAGTATTCAGAGAATATATCTATCACATGAATAAGTCAATCAGGACATGAAACAGAGGACTAAGAAAATGAATATATAGAGAAAATTAGAGCATGAGTTCAAATTAAATTCCATATCCAGTATAACCAGCACAGGTGACCTGTCAGTCATCAGAAATATGAGTTTTCAGGTGAAAAGAGAAAGTTTAAGGAAGCCTGTCGTTCGCCCTCTTCAAGCTCCATGAGACACATGTGTACATAGCTCTCACAGTTATTATTTGTCGTGATTTTTATTTATCTCCATCCCTGAGGCCAGCAGCTATATCTTGTTGATCAATTTTTATCTCCAGGACCTAGAAAAGCTTGAATGAACTGTCAAATGGGGGGTAGTGTTTTAAGAAGCAAATTAACTTCTTCAAATTCTGGGCACTGTTCTCAACCAGCCTTTTCCCACCATCTCAGTCTTGTCAATGGCACTCCATTCTGCCTCTTTCTGCAGGACTATGACAGCAACAGGATCCATCTAGCCTCCCATCCCCAAATTCATGCTGATCTCTTCTCCAAAAGTGACTTGGTACAAGGAGATTCACCTCAGAAACTTCTCTGCTTCATAGCCTGAGTGACTCCTCACTTCTTTTGAGACAGAACTATGCCCTTTCCTGAGGCATGCAATATTCTTTAGGATTTTGCTTCTGCTTATTGCTCTAACTTTCTTACACGTCTCCATTTTCTAGGCTCTGGAGTCAGAGCAACTTGGGGTTCCAATTCAACTGCTCATCCCCAAAAATTCGAGGGCAGCCAGGTGTGGTGGTGCACGCCTGTAATTCCAGTGGCTGGGGAGACTGAGGCAGGAGGATGGCGATTCCAATGCCAGCCTCAGCAAAAGTGAGGCATTAAGCAACTCAGTGAGACCCTGTCTCTAAATAAAATACAAAATAGGGCTGAGGATGTGGCTCAGTAGTTGAATGTCCCTGAGTTCAATCCCCAGTAGCATAAAAAAAATTCAAGGGTAATTTTATTCATCTGTACTTCTATCTCATCAACTATACAATACCTAGAGCTACTAATATTTTTGAGGTTATTATGAGTATGAGTATCAATATGAATATCAAATTGAAACTAAACATGTGATGGGCTGATTGCTGTTAGTGACTGGTACATAATGAGAGCTAAACAAATGTTAGCTGTTATTTTTATTATTATGAATATTTTTTTCAAATATTGCTCATTCTCTATTTTTTGTGTCCTATCATACACTATTTCTGTCTTTTATTCCTTGTCCCATTAATCTCTCAATATTTAAGACTCAGTTCAGATTTTATCTAACCAAGACCTTTCTTGAACCTACTGTTCTGGGTAAAATTTTGCAGAATCATTAAGAACTCTGTGTCTCTCTGATTGTCTCAGTGTTTTATGGATATTTATTTTTATAAGTAGTTTTTTTCATAAATGGTTTTTAAATAATAAAAATGAATTATTGCACTCATCAACTTATTCTACTATATTATGAACTCCTCAAAGGCAAAAGGTCATTTAATATAATGTCTCATATTCAGGGGGTATTCAGTTAATGTAGAAGAAAGGAAAAAAGAAAGCACATTATTTATGAGAGGTAGAGAATGTAAGAGAAAAGTAGTTCTTGGCAAGAAGATGTTGTTTAATTTAAGAGGTGATTAGCATATAGATGAGCTTAGGGACTGAAACTCAAAGAGTAGGACCAGGGGCAAAGATAGACATTTTGGAGACATAGCACATGAGTAGTGGTTGAAGGAATGGGGGTGGATGCAATTGCTTTGAGAGGATGTTGGGAAAGAGGGGAAGTCAAGGAAGGATTGATTTCTGAAATATTTAAAGAGTAGACAAAAGAATGCCCAGCAAAGGAGAATGTGTTTCTTTCCTTAAACCTAGGTATGCCTCAAAATCCCTCCCTTGTGACATGAATAACTAAGATATCAAGAAGTAGAACATTCCATTTCTCCTTCAAGGGCCAAAAAAAACTAGGTTAAGTAAATGTTATTGAGTCATATGCCAAACAGCTGTGTCCTTCTCCTTGAACACGTTTTCCATTTGGCAATGCAGACTCCATGCAAAGTAGAACTGGCACCCAGTCCCTTTTGCATAGGCTATTCTGAAAGGAATTCTTTCATAAGAAATGAAAATATTGATTTTCTATCAAGCTCTGGGAACACCCAGAAATCTATGAACTATTTTGCACCATTATTCTCATGAAGATTTGGTTTTTACCAAGTCTCCCCACCTTCCCAATTACATACTGTTTCTCATCTTCCTCTACCCCCATACTTCCATGTTGGAGTCTTTGCCCATGCTTAGCCTCCCATCTGGACTTCCTCTCTACTCTTTATTTATCCAAAGTCTACTCCACCTTCAACACTTCACCTGCGATCCCAGATCTATGAAGTCTTCCTTAGTCATCCCAGTTCACACTGACATCCCTGTCCTCTATGGACTGGGGGACCATATTACCTTATTAGTTTGGGTGGTTGTTCTCAAACCGACTTATCAGCTGGATCGATGCTCCTTACTGGGAGGAGCTATGGCCAAAGAAGCCATGGCCAAAGACATTCATGCCTTAATTGCCCAAACTCTTAATATAGAAAGCGTGTGCATGCTTTTATCTTCCTTCGGCTGAGTCCATCTACCCAGAGACTTCCTAGCTGACCTGGGAGTAGAGCTCCAAATTTGACCTGGGTGGCCTGGCATGGTCTGAATGAGCAGGATAGCCCAGATACTGAAAGATCTCCTTGGTCTTAAAAGAGTGAAACCTCCTGGAGAATCAACTTGCTGATAGCTACCTCTTTCAAAGCCAAAGTTAGTAAAGATAATTTGTCCCAAAATTAGAAAATTCAGGTATGAAGGCAGTGGAAGGCATTGCAAATAAGAAAAAAAATGTTGGCAAAAAGAATACTATTTCTTTTAAATGGGTGAAAGGGGTGACTTAGAGAGGCATGCACTTAGACATGGGGCACTTCTAATCCTGATAACTTTGGAATCTGGTTGCAGAGTCTGCATTGGGATGAGTATGCTGTTGGGCCAGGGAAGAGCAAGCTGGGGAAGCTCCAGGTGGGCACAACAGTCAGTCTGGTCATTGAGAAAACTCTTCTGTAATAAATGAGGCCTATTGGCAGCAGCTGTCCCCTGGGGCTCATTAGGATATTTACACTGTGTAATAACAGAGCACATGCAGGTCCCTATTGCCAAGACCTAGTCCCAGACTCCATACTTGGCTTAAGCTCTAATAAGTTCATAGATTTCTGGGTGTTCCCAGAGCTTTATAGAAAATCAATATTTTCATTTCTTATGAAAGAATTCCTTTCAGAATAGCCTATGCAAAAGGGACTGGGTGCCAGTTCTACTTTGCATGGAGTCTGCATTGCCAAATGGAAAATGTGTTCAAGAGGAAAGAAATAATAACAAAGGCCATCATTTTTTGGGGTCATTTTTATGTGGCAGGCAAGGCATTAGGGCATTTTGGAACACCATCACTCCCATGAAAGGTAGGTGTCTGGTCAGCTTTTTGTTTCATGAATAAAATACCTGAGAAGAACAACTTAGAGGAGAAAAGATTTATTTTGGCTCATGGTTTCAGAGAATTCAGTCCATGGTTGGCCAATTCCATTGCTCTCATTCTGAGCTTAGGCAGAACATAATTGGGAAAGGATGTGATAGAGGAAAGCTGTCAGGAACACAGAGAAAGAGAAGAAGTGGGCAGGGATGAGATAAGTTCTTCCTGGGCTCACCCACAAAGACGTACCCCCTCCAACCAGCTTCACTTCGAGTAGCCTATTCAACTGTCAATGGATTAATTTCATAATCCACTAGTGAGGTCAGAGCCCCCATGACCAAATCATTGCCTAAGCCCCACCTCTGAGCCTTGGTGCATTGGGGCTTTCAATGCATGAGCTTTTCAATGCATGAGCTTTTGGGGGACATTCCAGATCCAAATCATAAAAGTGTCTTTACCTTCATTTTCTAGGTTAGCTAACAGTGAGTCAGATGGAAGATGAACTAAAATAGTGTTTAAGGACCTTGGAGCAATACAGATTTATTTTTAAATTCCTGCTCCACCATTTCATTTATGTAAATCTTTTCTGATCTTTTGTGATCTAGGGATACCCCATCAGTGAATGAAACAGATATAGGCCCTGTCATCTATGAGTTTACATTTTGTAGTAGGACTGGGAGGGAATGAATGGAGGATAGGGACAGATAAAGCCATGCAAAACAAGACAATTTCAAATAATTATATTATAAATAAAAACAAAGTGATGTGATAGGGGAACAGGTAGATACAATTTCAGAGACTGATGAGAGCTGGGTCACATACCACTTATTTGCTGGTAAAAACTACTTAACCTCTCTTGGCGTTAGTTTTTTCATCCACAGAGTGGCTATGCCAATAGCACACTCCTCGTACTTACTATGAGGTTTAAATAAGCTTTGAAATTAGGTTTAAGTGGGTGCTTAGTAAGTGCTGGCTCATTGTAATTCTCAGGTTAAGCAACTTCTCCTAAATCTCTCCCACTTGCAGGGCATTTCCTTCCTGTGAATGTACTTGTCCTTGACTTTATATTGCTTTCTTCTAAGCTAGTGCTGTAGTGGTTTGGGTGTTTGCAAATATGTTTCCTATTTTTGTTAACTTACTTGTATTCCTCATCCTCTGTCTCTTGGGTCCTTGGGTTGGCAGTGATAGAACAAATACTCTCAGAAGGTGCTACTGGCTGGGGGCAATGCTCCATGTGTGGGGAGAGGAAGCAGGTGTGTGTGTGTGTGTGTGTGTGTGTGTGTGTGTGAGAGAGAGAGAGAGAGAGAGAGAGAGAGAGAGAGAGAGAGAGAGATGGGGGGTCAGAAGCCACTAAAGTGATAAGTTACATGTGATAAGTTTTTAAGTCCCCATATCTAGATTCTCTCTTTTTCCCCTTCACCACAAACTGCCTCCTGGAATTCTCACTATTATATCATTGTATGTGGATTTTCAGTCTACAGGATAAAGAGCCTTAAATACAAATATCTCATCTTGAGAAAAGGGAGCCATCTATTAACCAAGAGAGCTGATCCTGTATGCTTACTGCTAAGGGCTGAGTTTGAAGAAATGGGCCTTAGGCACGATCACTTCAAGGCCGACTAGGGGCACCAGGTAAGAGGAAGAATATGTATCCAGTCAAATGGTGCTGGGGAAGGAGCTCAGAGATTCTAGTGAGAAATGCCCTGCAGAACTCCCAAGAGCCTACCAGGGCCCCTACAGGACAGAGAACCAAGGGACAGAGGAGCGATTGCTGGTGGTAGAGGACAGAGCCTCTTGTCTCAGTCTGGAGGCCTTGCCAGGAATGCAGTGTTTTTCCCTTTAGGCGTGTAAGGAACACATAGTCCTTGAATCAAGACAGAGTTCAACCTAATGCCACCCATACTACCATGTTCACCTTGGAAGGCTACTAAGATTCTCTGAAGTGTCATCTGTAAAATACCGAATTCTCAAACTGTTGTATGGATTGTTCATTCATTCATGAAATGAACATCTAACCACATACTGAGCATATTCAGTGATAAATATGTGTTTCCTCCTTCTTCTTTTAGATATAGAAACCATAAGACTAGCAAAGCACAGGATTAAGAGCTTTTGGCTGTAATATTCATTCATTCACTATACATTTGTTAAGTGTCCTTTGTGTGCTGAGCCTGGGGATGCCAGGACATCCAGAACTCACGTCTTTGCTCTCTCTGCTTCATACTGGATTATGTAGTCTTAAGAACAAACAATGCCAGGCTTGGTGGTGCATGCCTATAATCCCAGGGGCTCAGGAGGCTAAGGCAGGACACTCGAAGCCAGCCTCAGCAACTTAGGTTATAAGCAACCTAGTGAGAACCTGTCTCAAAATAAAAAATAAAAGAACAAACAATGATAGCAAATTTACTTAGGGGTAGGCCAGAGGTTTAAGTGAGATGTTATGGATGTGGAGAGGAAACACATACTGCTTTCTCACCAGGTCATGGAAAGCTTTTTGGAGGTGGTGACATTTGAGTTAAAGGATGTATAGTTTTCTAGACTGCATAGAGTGTTGCAGAAAGGAGATATTGCAGGTAGAAATAACAGCCTATGGCCAAGACTGAGAGTGAAGAAAGAGCAAGAATTGAGCATGGTCTAGTCTAGGGCAAGGCAGAGGAGTGAGGATGAAGGGAGATGGGAATGTAGGTGTCATCCAAGGAACAGGGACATCAGCTTAGCCACAGTGAAGCCCCCATGTAACATTTATAATGCTCTTATAATATATTTTACTTAAAAGATGAGAAAATTGTGCTTTACAAAGTGAGATTTAAAATTCTTTGCACATGACATCATCCATGGAATCTGACTCCATTCTGTAGGGAAGCACTTCCTATGTAGTGGTGCTTCCAGGAGGGAGGAAGGGGACAGTCAATGGGAGCCAAGGAGCTTCCCTGGTTTCTGCACCCTCCACAGCCATCCATCAGTCCTAGGCCATGCTGTGAGATTGGTAGTGAGGTACTTTATGGTTCCTAAATGCCTTTTCAGGAAATCCTGCCTGTCTCTTGCCCATGAAAGTGCCCTATCTCTAGCGATAGATAGAGCAGAAGACGGGGCCTCCAATCTGCATTGAAACAGAGAGGCAATATAACCTAGCACAGTGGGTGAAGTTCATGCTCTGCAGTCAGTCTCTTTTCAGTCCAAATCCATCCACTATCACTCAGCAGCTGTGAAACCTTGGACAGATGCTCAAACTTTCAGAACTTTGATTTCCATGTATGCAGACAGATCTTATATTTCAGTATACCTAGGAACATCACAGAATTATACCTCTTTCCCTGATGTAATTATTACTAGGGCTTCCTTTTACTCTCAAAAGGGTCCCAGTCTATATGATAAATGATTTGACTCCTTTACTCATCCACCCTGCCTCTTTTCTACAGTGACTATGCAGGTGATATGTATTAACATTATTTAGGATAATTTATATGGCAAAGTGTCATAAAATGCCACAAACTAATGTGAACAGTAAAAAATGTTGTGATTCCCATAACTGAAAATGATTATTTTAAAATTCAAGTCCAGGGCTGTAGAGCTTATGTTTTATAGTATTATTATTATTATTATTATTAGTAGTAGTAGTAGTAGTAGTAGTAGTAGTAGCAACAGCAACAACAACAGCAGCAATAGGCATAGCGTCTTCATGACATCACCATCATCACCATCATCATCACCATCATCATCACCACTTTCTCTTCTTTCCGAATAATTGTTGACTGTGAGCTCGGCAAGTTAAAACTGACATGGGATTTGGAGCCAGAAGACTTCCTAGCTGGCAGGGAACTTCCTGAACACGAGTTCCCTGGCCACAAAGATAGGCAGGTTCTTGTAAGGACCAGATGAGGGCCTTGAGGTGGAAACGTTCTGCAAAGACAAGAGCAGGGAGCAAGGGGAAAGGGTTTCAGCAGCAGCTCATCTGGAAAGCTGCCCTTGTTCCAGACTGACCTCTGCTCTTCATCTTCTGGGAGGACCAAGTGATTAAATACAACTAAGAGTTCAGAAGTTGTGAGAGTTGTGGAGCATGGTGGGACACTCCCAAAAGGTAAATTTGAAAGGGAAAGAGAGAGGAGCATGTATTATTAAAAACATAAATGCGACAATCATATTGATAAAGACTTCTCAATTATTAGGTACCTGAAGAGGTAGTATAGAAAGTGGTCAAGGAAAGCAGCCTGTAGGATGAGATAGCTTAGATTTGAAGACCAAATGAGATTGTGAAATAAGTTGCTTAGCACAATACCTGACTTGTAGAAAGTGATCCATTAATGAAGCTACTACTGTGATGACTACTAACGCACATGGAGCCAGGTCATGACGGAGGATGGAGGATCCCTCCTCCAGCTTCTGATTCCTTAAAGTCCAAGCAGCTAGAGACTGGCTCCTCACCTCATTCTTCAGTTGTTGATCTGAACAATGAAGGACGTCAATTACCTGAGCAGCAATCAGTGACAGCAGGTGATACATTAGGATCTGGGGATGGATTGTCGTGTTGGACACAGAGAAAAACCTTTCATCCAGATGGGTCATTTTTTCTTGGAATCTCAGGACATCAGAAGCATGGGGGTCCCTGGTGAGAGGTGCAGAGGGAGGAAGTATGGCTGCTCCCTGCACTGCCAGAAGAGTTGCCCTGGGCTTTTGACATTGAACCTTTTGTCCACACCGTTGATGCCAGGGGAGATATACACAGCGCCCCCTCCTGGCTCGCTGCAGTACCACCACTACCAGTGGTATCTGAAAGGTGCCATGCTGTCGGTGGCTAGCTAAGCAGGTGGTTCTGCTGCCAACTTCCCTTTCAAAAATGGGTCAGAACCATAAAAGGGTAGCACAAGGGAGTGTTGGAAAACAATTGTGTGTTCGAGGTGGTGATTACATGAATCTACACATTCAGCAAAACTGCAGAGAGCAGCACAGATGCACATGCACCAAGAGAACACATAAAAACGGGTAATGTCAACTCCCTAGTTAGTTATGTAAAATGCTGCCACTGGGGAAACTGGAGGAAGGGTACATGGGACTCTGTGCTGCTTTAGTGACCCTCTGTGAGTCTATAATTATTTTGAAATCAAAAGTATTTTTTAAATGGGTCAGGCTCCAAGTGAGGTAATTTTCCTATATGCTCCATTTGTTTACATGTGGGTGTCGATGGGAGAATTAAGTTTGGTAAGGCGAGATTGTAATAAATCACCTAGTTGATCTTAAAGCAGGAGATGGAAACTTTATTCACCAGCTGGAAGTCCGGATCCACCAGCTGGTGGGCCAAGGGGAAGGCTGAAAGTCTACACCCTTTGACCCCCTCCTGGGGTTTGAGTACACCTATTATAGTCCAAAACCATATTGATTAAGTGGCTGTTGCTGTGATTTAAAAGTGTAAACAAACGTCATGAGATCTAAAATCATAAGCAGAAAAGGGAGTGAGCCAAAACGTCCCTAGTTGAGTACAAGTTAAAGAATGGTGACCAACATCTAGACAATCAATTTCTGAAAGGGCACATTGTCCAAGACAAATGGGAACCAAAAAGAGAACACTTTTACATTGTATAAGAATTGCCATTTTGTGTTGCCAAACATGCTATGCTAAGCAACTAGTGATGGGTACAGAGGCTGGGCTTTCCCTGGGAGAAGCCTTTCTTATATGATGTGGAGTCTCAGGGTAAAATGGAGGCTGTTTGATCATTGCCCATATAGCCTGGCCCCTAACAAGTTAGCTGATACATTTAAAAGCACCTAGTACCAGGCAGGATAAAACAATGGCATGATTAAATTATTTCTATTACCTGCAGACTCCTTTGACCTTCTTTTTAGAGATTCTTTTTCATGTCCCATTTGGATCTTCTACTGACATCTTTGAAGGGACACCCATCTCTTAAAGACAGCTACAGACCCACTGTGTCTAGAAGCAGTACTTCTCCAGCTTTGGTTCATGAGAGATGACATGAGCTACATTACTCAGACCTTTTCCATAATCTTTTCATCACCCAGATAGAGAAGAAGGGTTTGGAACACTTTATGGAAAGAAGGTGAAACCCCAGGGGAGTAATGCAACCCCTACCTTCCCTATCAAGAAAGGCATTGGGAATATAGGCTCCATTACTTCACATGTATCAACCCCATGAATTCTCCCTTAAGTTATGTATACAATAACAGTGTGTATAGCAATAATAGTGCCCCAGTACTATTACAGATGCTGAAAAGTCCAAGAAGAGTAAGATATGTTCTCTGCTCTCAAGAAGCTTTAACAGGAGGTATGTAGTTATAAGTTTATAATCTCAAGTTCCCTGTGTAAGAAGAATGCAGATGTGCACAGGGTGAACAGAAAATAGTGTTTAAATAGGACCAGGGAATCAAGCACAGCTTCCCAGAGGGGGCAAACTGCCATTGGATCTCCTCATGTTCTTGTTCTTTTGAGGTATACAGGACAGTAGAGTGTATTTTGACATATTATGCATACTTGGAGTATAACTTATTCTAGTTAGGATCCCATTCTTGCAGTTGTACATTTTGTGGAGTTTCACTGGCCATGTATTTATATATAAGGATAGTAAAGTTATGTCTGATTCATTCTACAGTCTTTGCTATTCCCATCCTCCCTCCCTTCCCTTCATTCCACTTTATCTAATCCAATGAATTTCTATTTTTCCCCTCCCCCCCACTTATTGTATGTTAGTATCCACATATCAGAGAGAATTCAGCCTTTGGATTTTGGGGATTGGTTTATTTCACTTAGCATGATAGTTTCCAGTTTATCCATTTAGCAGCAAATGCCATAATTGCATTCTTCTTTGTTACTGAGTAATATTCCACTGTGTGTGAATATATACACCACATTTTCTTTATCCATTTATCTGTTGAAGGGCACCTAGGTTGGTTCCATAGCTTAGCTATTGTGAATTGAGCTTCTATAAACATTAATGAGGTCATGTCACTATACCATGCTGATTTTAAGTCTTTTTTATATACCAAGGAGTGGGAAAACTGGGTCAAATGGTGATTCCATTCCAAGTTTTCTGAGGAATTTCCATTCTGCTTTCCATAGTGGTTGCACTAATTTGCAGTGTCACCAGCCATGTATAAGTGTACACTTCCTTTCCCCCAAATCCTTTATTGTTACTTGTATTCTTGATAATTGCCTTTTTGACTAGACATTGCCTTTTTTGACACTAAGATGAAATCTAAGTATAGTTTTGATTTGCATTTCTCTAATTGCTAGAGATGTTAAACATTCTTTCATATAGTTTTTGGCCATTCATATTTCTCCTTCTGTGAAGTATCTTTTCAGTTCCTTTGTCCATTCATTGATTGGGCTATTTAGTTTTTTTGTGTTAATGTTTTTGAGTTTTTTATATATCTTGGAGATTAATTCCCTGTCTGAGGTGCAGGTGGAAAAGATTTTATCCCATTCTGTAGGCTCTCTCTTTATGTTCTTGATTATTTCCTATCTTAAAGAAATAGTAGGCCTCACACATCAGATAGAGTACTACTAATCTCTAGGGTATATAAAGAACTCAAAAAGCTAAGCACCAAAAAAAAAGACCCACAGTCAATAAATGGGCCAAGGACCTGAACAGACACTTCTCAGAAGAGGATATACAATCAGTCAACAAAAATATTAAAAAAATCATCATCACTAGCAATTACAGAAATGCAAATCAAAACTACTCTAAGATTTCATCTCACTCCAGTCAGAATGGCAGGTATTATGAATACAAACAACAATAAGTGTTGACAAGAATGTGGGGGAAAACGTACACTCATACACTCATACACTGCTGGTAGGATTGCAAATTGGTGCAGTCAAAATGGAAAGCAGTATGGAGATTTCTTGGAAAATTGGGAATGGAACCACCATTTGACCCAGCTATCCCTCTCCTCAGTCTATACCCAAAAGAATTAAAATCAGAATATTGCAGGGACACAGCCACATCAATGTTTATAGCAGCACAATTCACAATAGCTAGAATGTGGATGCTCTTCAATAGATGAATGGATAAAAAAAATGTGGCATATATACACAATGGAATATTACTCAGCAATAAAAGAAAATAAAATCATGGTAATTTCAGGTAAATGGATTGAGTTAGAGAAAATAATGTTAAGTGAAATTAGCCTGTCTCAAACAACCAAATGCTGAATGTTTTATCTGATATAAGAAGGCTGATTTATAGTCAGGTAGAGAGGGGGAGCGTGGGAGGAATAGATGAACTCTAGATAGGGCAGAGGGGTGGGAGGGAAGGGAGGGGGCATGGGGTTAGAAATGATGGTGGAAAGTGATGGACATTATTATCCAACATACATGTATAAAGACACGAATTGGTGTGAATATACTCTGTATACAACCAGAGATATGAAAAAATGTGTTCTAAATGTGTAATAAGAATTATAATGTATTCTGCTGTCATATATAAATAACAAAAGATTAATATAAAAAATAAATAGTAGGAATTACCAAGATGGACTGAGAAGAGAGAGAAGAAAGACCCCTTTCCAAGCATGGGAAACAGTGTGAGCAATGAGATGGAAGTTTGAGGGACAACAATTTGTCTTCAGAACTCCCCAGAATTTGTTTGGCTGGTGCAGGCCTGCTTGTTGGAGAATTGTAAGAAATTACTAATAAGAGTTAATCTAATTAGTTTCAGAAATTCTGGTTTAAATAAAATTGGACCAATGGTTTTTGCTTCAGGGCATCCCAGAGCCTTTGGTATTCTCCCACCCCTAAGTCTCCCAGGGGGTTTATCCTGTGCAGGCTTCCCAGTCTCATGGTACAGAGTCCCTTTATTTCAGGACATCTCATTCAAGAATTGTCTTCAGCATCCTTGGGAAACATTGAGCTATTCATATAGGTTTTGACCAATGTTGATATTTACCAGACAACAAAGATATTTTGGAGGAAGTTCAGAGTTATGGATAACTCTTACCTTTTCTAGAACTTTGTGGCTAACAATTGAATCATTTCATATTAGACTAAATTAATTCTCCCCTAGCGGCTATCTTTAAGTGGCACTGGGGAGTACTAACATGAGGGCTCTGCCTGGCTTCCTGGGCCAGGTTAATACTGTCTTTTCTTTGACCACCACTGACCTTCCCAGATTTCTGCAAAGAGACAGATAAGCCATCTTGCACTGTGAAAGAAAATGCTGTGGTAAAGACCTTTATATGAATTACTCAAAGAAAGAACAATGTAAAATCAAAAATTAATCAAACCTTGAAATATAACCAGGGCTGGGGAATCCACAAAATTGTATTTTGTTTTTGCAGGCAAGGAGCAGGACTGACGATCACACACCGCCCATGCACGTAATGCTGCAGTGGGCAGAAAACACTCTGGAGTAAATTCAAGTCCTGAAAATAAGTATTATGACAAAACATGAGCTCAGTTCTTCACTCCTCATCGCTTCTACCCCCACAGTACTCATAAATTCTTTCAACCAAGAAAAATATTTCTCATATGCCTTAGAGTAGAATTTACTGCCTCTGTTCTCCATCAACCCTTCCTCCATTATCAGCCCACTAAATATTTATGGTGGCTTTTGCAAGGTACATGTGCTCTGAGTTCAGTCCCCAGGGCACTGCACTGATGAGGTGTGTGATAGTCCAGCTCCATGTCACCAGTGCTTATCTGGTGCTGTTTATGAACCATCTTTGTTTACCTGGACTTCAGGCTTTATGCATAAGGTTCTTTATTCTTTCAGATGATAAATATTGGTGGATGCTAGCTAAAGAGAAGATAGCACCTTCCTTGAACATAGAAAGTGACATGAGATTCATCAAAGAATATAAAATGCTCCCCCAAGTATTAAGATAAAAATCCTAGGTGCTGGGCTCAGGAATCCTTAGTTAGAATTGCCAACATGGACAGTGGGAAAATTGACAAGAAGGGTAAGGGAAGGAAGAGCTAGTCCTGTAATTGACCTACTGAGAGTAGAGTGTACCCTCTGATTTACTTGGCCTGACACTTGAAATAATTTCTGCCCTCTACTCTTATAAATTCAGCGCTCAGTTGATTTGTTAGCTACCTGAAGAACCTGGGATATAGGAAGATAATGGCCACCCAGGGTATGATCCTAATGTTAAGGATCAAAAACCCTTTCCACAATGAGGGCAATGGAAGTGACCATCCAACTTCATAACAGGCATCCTCTCTTTGGTAACTTCTAGAGGAGTTTCTATTATTTATCACACCCTTTATGTCATTCACTTAGGCCCAATTCAGACTTTGAATTCTCTTCAGGACCATTAGAAAAGACCAGGCAAAGTCACCTTTTTGTACTTTGGAAACCCCCACAGTTCCTGCCACAATACCAGGATAAGTTTTATAGTAGGAGAATAAGGACGGACACACACACACACACATTCTACTAAATCTATTCTTTTTATAAGCTACAACACATCTGCTTTTTGTAATCCCACAGAAACCTAAAACCTCAAATGTCGGTGGAAAGAGATATGCTGTATTTTATGTGTTAAAAGGAAAATTATCAGGAAAATACTGTTTCTACAGCCAATTTGGAATGAAGAAAGTGGCAACAACTTCTGTCTACATCATTACATGAGGTAAGAAGCAAGTCTTTGACCGTAAAACAATGACATCTCATTTTAAATTCCTTGGACGGAAAAACTGTACTCCTATTTAGGAAGGAGCTCTTCTGAGGGCTGTGGAAAAGGATTTCAGAAATAAATATGATTTCTCTGTGAATGATTGTGAGTGTAGGTGCTTACCCAAGGCCTAACCCCTTGCTGGGGACCTGTCCCCCTACTTCTGGGTCAGTCAGGGATAGGATATAAGACACCCCTGAGGCAGTCAGGACATGAGACCCTCAGCAAAGTTGACATGTTTGTTAATTAAGCATCCAGGGAGGGAAGAAGTTGGTCAGACATCCAGGAAGGAGATCTGGCAGGGTCAGAGTTCCTATTGTCACCTAGGATGGCAGGTGAACAGTAGCCCCGAAGTCAGAGGGTTATGTAGTAATGTGAGGGTGTAAAATTTCCACACACCATGGAAAATTAGCTTCTGACTTCCAGCATAGGGACTGAGCCTGAGTACTGGTGATGCGATGCAGGGGGACAAGCTAAATGGAATGCAAACCATAGGCTTACATGAAGATGAAAGGGAATTGGGATCCTGAGGGACAAAGCACTCAGTGGTCTGACTCCAGGCTAACAGAGCAAGACTGAGGGTTCAGGGACCAAAATTTGGCCTCTATGGTGTGTGAGTGGCTTCTCAGAGAGTGACTACAGATAGGAGAAAATGGGTGAGTGAGGAAACATACTGGGCTGCAGATGTGCACGTTACAGAAAGCAAGGGAGAGAGAGCTAAGCAGAGGGGTAGGGGTGCACCAGAGACAAACATTGAACATTTGCCTGAGAGCACTAAGGGGCAGGAAGGGGCATCATTTGGGTGGAGTTGTCCATCCATTGATTAGCCTTGTGCTTTGTGGTCAGTGTGCTGCAAATAGACCACAGACACTCTGGAGTGTGCTCGCCTGCCTGCCCCAGCAAGGATTGTGGGTATGCAGGGATTGGGGAGCAGGGCCTTCCCCCAACACTTTCCAATAAAGGGGTGCTGTCTGAGAGTTATAGTACTTATCTCCTGCTTCTCCATTGAGTCCATCCCACCCACCAAGCCTGGGGCTCTCCTCTCTCAACAGCCAGGGAACATCTGTGACCTGACACGAGGCCAGAACTGAACAGATTAATTTACTAATACTTGAAAATCAGCTCTGGCTCCCAGAGTGACAAACCAAAAATATACCAAATTGCCTCTTTATTATTATTATTACTATTTTAAACAGAAGCATGAAGATTAAAAAAAAATATTTTGCACCCTATTAAATGTGTCCTGCATCCTACTGAAGGCTCTTACCTTCTTATACCAAACTTTACCAAGTGCTGTGATGCTTTTTGAAATCCACCTGCTCAAAATCTAGGAGTTCCCTAACTGGCTTGTCATTCCTCCAAACACTCACTGGGAGACCACAGGAGCCAAGTGGAAGCCTGTATCTCATTTGAGTCTTGGTGAGGCAGGCACTGTGACTCACGTTAATGGCTGCAGAGCTATACTCTGCAGGGCATTTTCCCCCAGTATAGCCCCATTGGAAAGAGCCAGATCTATTAAATGAGTCCAACGCACAATTGCTGCCACCCTTGGGAACTGGAGAGAGTACCGCATCCACGACAATTTTATAGGGTTTCCTGGCATTGTGGAGCTTATTAAAACCATAGATCATAGACCTAGAAGGCTGGAGGGGACTTTCAGCCATAACTTCCGTTATTCCCTCTACTCCCCTAGGTAACATTGTCACTTTAATCCCTGCATAAAAGATGGGACTGTGGGAGGGGAGTGTACATGACTAACATGACATTGAATTGAACTTCATCCTCCTGGCTTCCTTCTCCTCCATTCCTATCCATATGCCCTCAGCTTCATGGGTTTTCTGTCCCCAGGAAGGGTCCCTATGCTCTATCAAAGCCCTCCATACATCAGAAATGCCTCCTTTAAATCTTACGTATCCTTCTTGGCTTTTCTACCACCTCTCTCCCTTCTAGAGAAGAGAAAAAACAGGTCATTCTCTATATGATTTCCAATTGCCCCGACTTGCACTCCACTAGTTTTTCACTACTTCTATACTGGGCTTAGAATCAGACAAATGAGTGGAAATCTGGCTCTGCCTTTTACTACCTATTTCACTTAGAACAAATTCCCATCGATCCCTTTTACTGTGCCCCAGGGTGTGGGAAAGACTGTCTCACTCAAATAATGGGTGGGTGGGGATGGCTGTCCTGGAATCATGGGCCCTCATTCTAGTCTCAGTGAGAGGCTAACAGCTGGTATAGGCTTAGGCAAATCTCTTAATTCCTCTGACCCTCACCTTCTTCACCTTTAAGTGAAAATAAGTAAAAATAATTATTTTTTAATATCCATTTCATAGGGTAGTTAGAGGAGTCAAAAATAATTATGGAAATACTTTGATTCTGTAAAGCATTAAAGCCATGCAAGGTGTTACATTTATTATTATTTTGACATATTGCTGAGAGCCCTAATGTGTCCCCTGACAAATTGTCCCTGCATTAAGCAAGACCCAGCTATGACTTCATTCTCTCAGGACTACCCATCTTTACAGAGAGAGCCTGGCAAACAAAATTTGTCTTGCGCAGTCAAAATTTACTGGACAGGTGTAGTCATCTGACCTAAGCAGGTAAATCACATTCTCTCTCCAAGAAATTTAGTTTTAGGATTCAGAAACTGTTGTCAATCTCTAGTGCTTGCTTAAACTAACACATAAATTTAAGAGATAAGGATATATTTGGTTCCTACATACAAAAAAAAAAAAAAAAAAAAGAAAGAGAGGTAAGAATCAGTTACTGACATTCATCTCCTTTACCACCCAATATTGAGCATAGCACTATCAATGTTGCAACAGGAAATGCATCAATGGGCCCTGCACATGCTACTACAAGGAGAATGTAGGCAGTGCTCCAGGTAAGGAAGAGCACACAGCCCTCTGCCCGGCTGACCTGGTACTACTGGTGAGGTCATGCTACTCTCCTGTTGGACATGAATAGTTTCACCATAATATTAGCAACAGACAAGGGCCCTCTGGGACCGCTATAGCAAAACAGAAACAGACCACACCATAGTCAAGGCTGAACCCAGGCAAAATATGACCATTGTCCAACTACAAAAATGACCAAACATCCCTCACTCTTCTCACATAAGTGGCCACTGTTTCTATAAATGACAGCTGGGTCTAGTCTTCTCATTTCGAGATAAAAATATTTTAAGATACCTACTCACTGAAATACTCCTACTTCTTGACAGCATCTAATTAAAGCAAAACATCACTTCCTTAAACTCTCCCTCAAATCAGCCAACACAAGTCCAAATCCTACAATTCATCCTTTCTAAGAATTTTCGGGGCTCCTCCATGGTGTCTCCTTTCTTGCTAAAATGAGGAGTAAACCCAGCTTGTTCTTCTGCAGTTGTGCTCCTAGTGGTTTGGCCTGGAGGTCACCAACACAGGCCATAATGTTTTCTCATACCTTTTAAGTTCTGTTGCGCCTTACCGCCTGTGCCCCTCATTTGAGATTCCCATCCCAGATACCAATAGTTAATCACAAAGTCCTTATGGAATGTCTATCATGGGTAAGACTTTGTGCAGGTCATCAAGTCCATTCATCAAAGCATTACAGAGTGTTAGCACCAGAAGGGACCTTAGAGATAGCATGGGCTTCCATCTTACAACTTAAGAAGACCACTCAATGGAAAGAGTGACCAGCCCAAGATCTCACAATATTGTTTTTGTTTGTTTGTTTTTTGAGTTGGGACTAGAACCTTGGTCTTCTGGACTCCTATGCCAGTGCTCCTTCTGCATTGTGCTGACTCTGGACTTTGTTTTATCATGTACATTGTCATGTGTCCATGTAACATGTGTATGGACTAGACCATCTGATCTTAAAGGGAAGATTTTGCATGTATCATAGTGCTTAGCATTATGGTTGCTCTCTATGTGTTTTGTTTTTTACTTTGATAGAGAATAGAAATCACTGTATCTGAGTTATGCTCAAAAAGTCCATGAATTTCAAGAAGGTTATAAAATGGTGACTGGTGTTCAGAGTCACAGATGACTCTGAGTGCTTTCTGTAACGTCACCAAGGATTCAAATGGCACAAGAGAATCTCTGGACTCCTCTGCCTTTCTTTTTTTTCTATAACAGCCTCACAGCTTAATTGTCTCTAATAAAGTGTTCATTCGTATGACTCAGTGCTTCTAAGTAAAACAGTAATGGGAGTCCTGGTGTTCTGCTTCATGTCACAAAAGAACAGGGTATAATTTCTCATATTTCTGGAGTCTCGATTATCAGGAAAAGAACGCTTTTTTTCATTGCTATGAAAATATATATTCCCTTTTGTATCTCGATGAAAAAATTGTCTGTGTACAAAAATCCACATGAAGCCTTTTGTCTGCGTATGCAAACACCAGTATTTCTCTCAGCAAAAGAAAAAAAATCAATATCAAAACAAAGGAAAAAATTGTTGGTGGATGTCTTTGCCCTTTTTTTTTTAAGTTTAGGAGAATTTTCCAGAATCAGGAACCTCTTAATTGAAATCTCTCTTCTGTTCAACTTGGTATTCATCAGTTTCAATGAATAAATGCTTTCTACTTGAGATGAAAGCAAAGCTTCTCTGATCCCTGGAGCGCAATAATGGGACCCCCATTTTTAGAAAATAGGACATGGATATAGGCTCTGAAAAACAGTAACAGTTTAAGAAGCAAAAGTTGTTCATTGTCTCACCTCTCCTGTGGTGGAATTCTAGGGACAGGGGTTGGATCTGAGCTCTCAGCTGCAAAACCAAATTGTAATGGAAGATGTTTGACTTTCGTGATCCTAAGATTTAATTCTTCTTTTTTATAATTTTAAGTTGTAGGTGGACACAATACCTTCATTTATGTATCCTTATGTGGTGCTGAGGATTGAACCCAAGGGCCTCACACATGCTAGGTGAGCGTTCTACCACTGAGTCACAACCCCAGCCCCAAGATTTAATTTTTTAAAAGGTGTTTTTTTGTCAGTAGCAAAAAGCATAACTAGTTACTGGATTATAAATTGTAAGTATCATTTTCTACTAACAGGAATCAAGGATAATTTTTTAAAAAATAATGATTATTCAAGGACTGAAGAAGTGAAAGTTACTAGGTAAACCTCTGATACCTGGTGCCAGAAAAGTGAGGAAGTGCTCAAAGATGAATGGGTTCATGCCCAAAAGAGACTACCTTGAAGGGGCGGGCCCATGTTGGCCAAATCAAAATTCTTAAAAATATATATCATATAGTCAGGGTAATAGTCAACACAAAGAAAAAGAGAGAAATAGGGATCTGTGGTTATAGCTCAGTGGTAGAGAGCACTGTCCTAGCTTGTGAGAGTCCCTGGATTCTGCCCTGGCACCAAAAATGCATGAGCAGGAAAATCCCTCTTTATAGAAGAATTCCAATTTATAAAAGTAGAATGTATGATAAAATTAGAAAATCAGTAATTTTTAGCTCTCAATATAATTGTTTTAGGCAAAGACCTTGAACCTTAAAATCATGAACTGGAAGATTGTTGGGGAGCAGAATGTTTGCCCCATACCAAAGCATCCATCTACATTTTCCCCCCTTTGGGATTGGTTTATTTCTTTTTTTTTTCTTTAATTTTTTAAAATAGTTTTTATTTGTTCTAATTAGTTATTCCTTACAGTAGAGTGTATTTATGCACTTTGATATATCGTAAATAAATCAAGCATAATTTTTCATTTTTCTGATTGTACATGTTGTAGAATCACATTGGTCATGCAGTCATATATGTATATAAAGTCATAATGTCTGTTTTATTCTACTATCCTTTCTATCCCTATACCCCCTTCTCTCCTTTCACTCCCTCTACCTAATCTAAAGTAACTCTGTTCTTCCCTAGCATGCCCCACCCCTTGTTGTGAATTAGCATCTGAATATCAAAGAAAACATTGGGCCTTTGGTTTTCTGGCACTGGATTATTTTGGTTAGCATGATATTTTCCAGCTCCATTCATATACTGGCAAGTCCCATAATTTCACTCTTCTTTAAAGCTGAATAATATTCCATCATACACACACACACACACACACACACACACACACCACATTTTCTTTATGCAGTCATCTGTTGAAGGGGGCACCTAGGTTGGTTCTGTAGCTTACTTACTGTGAATTGAGTTGTTATAAACATTGGCATGGCTGTATCACTGCAATGTGCTGATTTTAAGTCTTTTGGGTATAGACCAAGGAGTGGGATAGCTGGATAAAATTATGGATTCATTCCAAGTTTTCTGAGGAATCTCCATATTGCTTTCCATAGTGGTTGCACCAATTTGCAGTCCCACCAGCAATGTATGAGTGTACCTTTTTCCTCACATTCTTGCCAACACTTGTTGTTGTTTGTATTCTTCTTTTTTTATTGGTTGTTTAAAACATTACAAAGCTCTTGACATATCATCTTTCATACATTTGATTCAAGTGGGTTATGAACTCCCATTTTTACCCCAAATACAGATTGCAGAATCACATCGGTTACACATCTACATTTTACTGCCATTCTGACTGGAGTGAGATGAAATCTTAGTTTTTATTTATATTTCTCTAATTTTTAATATATTTTCCATGTATTTGTTAATCAATTGTATTTCTTCTTCATTTTAATTACTAATTTAATATTAATTTAATAAAATTAATAATTTAATAAAAGAGCCAGGCAGAGTGGAACATGTCTATAATCCCAGTGGCTCAGGAGTTTGAGGCAGGAGGATCGTGAGTTCAAGGCCAGCCTCAGCAACTTAGTGAGGCCCTAAGCAACTCAGCAAGACCCTGTCTCTAAACAAAAAATAAAAAGTGCTGGGGTTGTGGCTCAGTGGTTAAGTGTCCCTGAATTCAATCCTCAGTTCAAAAAAAAAAAAAAAGAACATATACCTTTATGATAGAGGGATTTAGTGGCTATTAAATTAACCATGGGGTCGGGCTTGGCATCATTTGTGATGGGACAGCCTGACAAAGATATCAAGTTTATTGATAGTGTGCAGCATAAAGTGTACACCAGTTTATGAGGAACAGTTTTGAGGAACAGTTACATGACATTTAAGAGAAGACCAGTCCAGAGGGTGGAGTATTCTGCAAGAAAATTGCCATGACTCTTCAAAAACTCATTGGAAGAAAATCTAGATTAAAAGAGAATAAAGGCTCAGAACAACCAAGCATAGTTTATGAGCCTTGATTGTGTTCTAGCTCAAGAATAAATAGTTATAAAACACATTTTTGAACAGTTGGATTGATTTAAATATAATTACAAGGAATTGTTAGGATGGTGATGTTGTGATTTGGAGGAGAATGTCCTTATTCTCAGGATAAACATATTCAAGTATTTATGGGTAAAGTCTCATGTTCTTTGCAACTTATTTTAAACAATGATTCATCAGGAAAGACAGAGGAGAAGGACAGAAAGAGAGAGAGAGAAAGCAAAGCTCTGACAAGATGTTAGGAATCATTGAATCTGAGCGGAGGGCCTGGGGGTGTTTGCTGTATTATTCTTTGCACTTTTCTGTTGCCACCAGTGAGGATCTCTGGGAAGCCCACTCTGGGATGGATATTGAATCACAGATTTAGGGAATGGTGATGGAGTAAGGAAGCAGGACTGGGCAGAAAATGTAACTGTAGAGCAAGCATTAGCATTCATCTATGGGTTGGTGAGCCTGAGACGGCCCTTCCTCTGTGGCCCATGCAGGGTGAGAGGGCAGGGCTATTTTTCTTTCTGCCGACAACCCAGAGTATCAATAGTCACTGTGTATGGGTTGCCCTGGGAAGGGCCATGATGTCAGGCAAGCAATGGAGACAATAATTAGCAGCGAGGGAAAGAAACCCTTTGGTTATGAATGGAGGATCTGGGTGACACAGGACATCACCAATGGCATCTGTGTATTTCAAAATTTTCATAGTAAAAATTTGGAGTTGAAAGACACAAATATGGAATTGTTTTACCCTGAAAACATTGATTACTACTGCTATACACTCTCATTTTATTCTTACAAAACACCATAAATACAACTGGCATGCCCATGTTAGAGATGGAGAATTTGAAGCCAAGAAAAGTCAAGTAGCCCAAGGTGAGTGGTAGGACAGGAAGTCAAATCCAGGCTGTGTCACTGGCACATAATAGGAACTTGATACAAGCTTATCAAAAAGTGACTGAATGACCCTATGTGCACATATGATTATATGGCTGGTATAAGTCTACGTCATGTTCAACCAGAAGAATGAGAAGTTATACTCCATTTACGTATGATATATCAAAATGCATTCTATTGTCATGTATAACTAATTAGAACAAATTTAAAAAAAAAGAAAAAAAAGTAACTGAATGAAACTTTAGTTGGGTACACTAGGAAATCTATTTAAAAGGTCCTTATAGCAAAAATTTTCCTGACCTTTTCCAGACATCAGTGTTCCCATGGGTCAATGAGAGCTGTAGTGTGTGTGTGTGTGTGTGTGTGTGTGTGTGTGAGAGAGAGAGAGAGAGAGAGAGAGAGAGAGAGAGAGAGCGAGAGAGAGACGGACAGACAGACAAAATTAAGAGGGCCCCAAAGTGTGTCACTTGAGTTTCAGAATGTGGAGAATCAATGAATCAGCCAATGTGCCACACAGACAACCTTTCTCTCCCTGATGTGCTGTGTGTTTCCAAAATGACCAGGCTGGAACATGATTGCATGCCGTCATGGAAGGGCCACACTCCTGAGCCACATCGTGATCATGAATCTAACTGCTCATGCCTGGCTCCTTTTCTTCTGGTGACTTCTCTCTCCAGGGTTCTAGATGTGCTCTTAAATTTAGCTTCCAGGAGAAGCCACTCACATGTATGTCTCAGAGACAATCTACCTCTGAACCCCTATTGTAGACATGTTTGAGGTTTGTTTTCATTTCCCCTCACAAAGGACTCCGTTCCCCCTAAGTGTTAGTATGGGCACCAAGGGGCAGGGAAAGGGGCATCACTGTTGTGTGTGAGTGTGCATACATATGTGTGCATATACATATGTAGACACATGTAAGTCTAGATTGCACATAGGTACATCTAATTCTAGACCTATAAACTGCAATGGTTAGCTCTCATGTCACTTTTTTGAAACCTTCTAATTCCCCTAAACAGACTTAACAGCTCTGCCTTTTAGGTTTCCTTGAACATATTTATACTTCTGTCATAACTTAAAATTTTAGTTCAGTTTATGGGTCCATATATTTATATTCCCCACAAACCTGAGGACTCCTATGGATAAAAAAGCTTACGGCTTATTTATTTGATTTCTGGTCCCTAATATGTAGTATATATACAAAACCGCTTGCTGTATGAATTAATGAATCAAATAACCAGTAAGTCAATTACCTGTATTATTAAGGGATGACAATCCTACAGGACACAGGTGTGTAGCAGAAAGCTCCAATGCAACCCTACCTTCTACCTAGACAAGACTAATCAGTTCTAGTCCTTCCAAGGAAACTTCTTGTTCTTTTTAGAAGGGAAGTTTTTGAAATTAAGTAGGGGGAAAAAAAAACCGCTTGTTCTACACAGAGAACACTGATGCTAAGAACATTATTGTTTAATGTTAATCTGTAATTTTATTCATGGCTTAATTTTTAAAATTGTTTTATTGTCCCTCAAGTGTGTGTGTGTGTGTGTGTGTGTGTGTGTGTGTTTGTGTGTTTCTGCACAGACACACACTTTTATTCTACTCATCCTGGCTTGTAAACTCTTCAGATAGAGAGGACTGGTCCATCTTTATATAATTCTAACATATGGCTGGGTTTAATCAACATTAAATTATAAGAAGCTGTAGCTGTCAACTTAGAGAACTGCTTAGGGAATAACCATTAGCTAATGAACAGACAGCTCAGGGATGGATTACATGCCATTATCTATGGTTGCGTCTCCAAACAACCCAGCATGTTAATGATTTGGCAGAGGTGTTTTTTGTAGTCATAAAAGATCTCAATGGTTGGTCCTAAAATGTTCATCTAATAGCTTTTAATTTCAGCAGTATGCCCAAGAATTTTGCTACCTGTGCAGCCGTTCCCCTTTCTCTCAACACTTCAGGACTCTGTTACTTTCCCTGGCATCTTTCTTTGACTGGGTCACTAAGTTCTCTTGTACATCTCTTTCTGTTCTAATTCCATGGCACCAGGAGGAAGGAAGAGCAACTTCAGTCTCAGAAAATATGGGCACCCAAGAGACCCGATTCCTATGCAGTGGTAGGAGGAAGAACTAGAGAGTGGAGAGAAGAGAGAGATAGAATTTACATTTTAGTGCTCATGAAGCGCCCAGCATTGCAGACAGTGTTTCCTTGAATTTCCTCAATAACCTGATTGTTCTCAGTTTATGGAAGAAAAATTGAAGCTCTATTTCCAAGATCACACAACTGAGATGTGGCAGAATACAAGCCAGCCATCTCTGCTTCCTAAGTCCATTCTCTTTCCATGATACCAGGCTGGGGTTTGATTCTTCTAATGACTTCATTCTCATCAGAGGATCAGTCTCAAATAAGCTTATTGAATGGAATATTTTTAGGATGATTTTTTTAATATCTTAGGAAAATATTTATCAAAAATAGAAAATAATTAATCTTCACATTTTGGGGATGCATCCAGTAGCAATAAACATTCTGCTATTAATATATAATCCATACCTCTTGCTACAGAGGAAGAAGGTAAGCTATCACCTCTCCCAGTATGACAGCTATGCTGTATCTCTTTTGGCTTAAATTTTCTGGGGAAGAATAACTCTCTCAACTCCATTCCTGGCCAAATATTTCAGATACAGATCATCTGGCTGAAAAATACTGATACAAATCAAGCAAACAAACAACAACAAGTCCTTGTTCAAACTTTTTTAGACCAAGGGAAACTCATTGGAAGGAAATAGAGATATCCTACAGAAGTTAAGATGAGAAAAGTCAGATTTTGTAAGGGGTTGGAACCAGGGATTGATCAGAGGTGAGGAATGACTCCTTCCCTCTGTCTCTGCCCCTCACTCTTTCTATAGTTTGCCTTCGTATTTTATCTACTCCATGCTCTTTCCTTGCTGAGTCCAGATTTCTCTGTTTTGGCACATAGTTGGCCACATGTGAGCCCTCACCTCAGCTGCTCACCACTTCTCAATTCCAGCACCTCACATGGTTCTTATCATATCTCTAAGGAACCAGCTCTAAAGTTTCAGAAGACAACATCTGATTGGCCTAGCCTGTGTCACATATCTACCTCAATTCAATCCAAGGTGACAATAGGGAAAGGTGACTTGCTCTATTGATCTCTGCTCTCTGAGAAATATATATGAGCTGATTTTTAAAATAGGATGTAAAGACAGAAAAGACATGATTATCAGGGGAAATTATTGGTTCTCTGATATAGCATGCAACCCGGGAAAGCCTATGAGAATTGGTGGTGAGGGGGCAAACAAAATGATCATCTATTAGCACAGATGGAAAAAAATGAAATGGAGAGTAATAATCAGGACTATGATTACTTTAACCCAGATTATGTTTCTTTGCTTTCTTGACTCTTTGATTCCATGTCTTGCCATTAAAATCTGAAGTTACATCACTATGGAAATGGTGGGCCCTTCATGCTATAGAACACTGTGCTTCTATTTAAAGGAAGGCATTGGATCAGTATGTGTGAAGGTGAGAACATATTCAGGATTTTATGAAACAAAAACAGTTCAAAATAAGATATATCTATTTTATCTTATTTTGTTTAAAAAAACAGCAATAACAATATCAAAGCAAAGTTTAAGATATAAATATATGTATATTTATAAATAAATATAATAAAGAACACCAGACAATTGACTATTTTGGTGAAAGGAAGGTAGGATTGGAGGGGAAAAGGTAGTTAGATGCTCAATATTTTTAATATGCCTCTAAATGATATAACTTATTAGAAAACCCATTTTGTAATTATTTTTTAAGTTTATAGAGTAAAAAGATACTCTAAATTCTATATTTAAAAGCTTGCCTCAAATCCTACCATTTCTGACCTCTCCAGCTGGCCACATACAAATGAGCTCTCTGGTTGAACCTCCATAGAATGTAGATTCTGATATTTTGCCTGAAATAATAGCTATTGACTAATTCTCCTATCCCTGTGTTCACACTATCAATCCACCAAGGAGCTATTTTTGCATGCTTCCCACACAGCATCTAAAATGATGTTTTATACAGAAGAGGTACTAATTAACTCTTTATTGAATAGAATTAACTCAATACTCATCACTTTTCCTATCACATCTTCTATGTTGTCTTTAAACAGGCAGATTTCCCTAAGAATTTGTCCTGGCTTATAAACACAACAATATCTATTGATTTTATTTTTCTACTGTAAGTGTATTATTGTCTATCATTTCAAGGTGAATTATATTTTGGTCCATAATTTAAGGGGAAGTCAGTTAATTTTTTTTAAATATTGTGAGCAAATGTAGCAACCTCCAAACTCCAAGTAGCCATGTGTCTTTAAAATTAATATGGGGAAACCCAGCTGACCTTCACAGGCACAGTCCAGTAAGTCTGGGTCTTGAAAAATCCAAACTGATTAATCCTATCAGAAATGAAATGGCTGATGTCAAACTCTTCCAAATTATACCCATGCTTGACCTGTTGGTCTCCTTCTGAATGAATCTCATTACTGAGAAACCATCATTCTAGGAACATATACTTAAACATTTAATAATCTGTGATCAGAATCCTGGAGCATAATTAAACCTTTGATGAAAGTGAAAGAAAATGGGAACAGAACCAAGGAGAACACAGAACAAAGGAGAGAACAGGAGAGACGATGTTTGTGTAGAGTCTATGGACAGAAAGGCCAAGCCTTGCAGTTGTCATTTCAGCCATGATTTCATTTGAATCTAGTGACAGAAAATTTAAATGAGACTTATAAACAATGTCAATGAACATTTAAGTCTTATCCAAGGAATTAGATCAAGGCACTTTCAATAATGCTTGTAATGGAAGCTGACCTTGGATTTACCCATTGTCGTCCAGTTGTTTATTACAACAATTTGTCTCAGTGCATTAAAGACTAATGAATAAAACACACACGGAAAAGACTTGTGTTGGGAGAATCACGTGATAGATATCAGGGCAACGAGCTGGGTAATGTAGTGTGGAGCAGGAAGATATTGTGAGAAAACAATGGGGCAAGGGCCAGGAGACCTGTATCTGGTCCTGTCTCTGCCACTGAAAGTGCTGTGTGACCTTAAACATTTCATTTTGCCTCTTAAGAGTCTTAGGTCTTCATTTTAAAAACTCACAGTGATACTATCTGTTTTTTAAGCTACAATGTACAAATAAATCACCTGGGAATCTAGTTAAAATGCAGATTCTGACTTAGTAGACTTGGGACAAGACAGGAGATAGTAATTTTCTTTTTTCCCCAGAATTCTTTTTTTAAAAATATTTATTTATTTATTCTAATTAAGTCTATGTGACAGAAAAATTCATTTTGATTCATTGTACACAATTGTAGTACAACTTTTCATTTCTCTGGTTGAACATGATGTAGCGTCTCACAATATGTACCTAGGGTAATGATGTCTTCTCCTTCCACCATCTTTCCTGCCCCCATGTCCCCTCCCCTCCCTTCTCTCTCCTTTGCTCAAAGTTCCTCCATTTCAATGTGATGGGTATTATGATCCAAAGTACATGTATGAAGATACAAGTTGGTGTGAGTATACTTTGTATACAGCCAGAGACATGAAAAATTGTGCTCTAAATGTGTAATAAGAATTGTAATGCATCCCACTGTCACATATAAATTTAAAAAAAATTTAAAGTTCCTCAATTTCAGCATCCACTTATCAGAGAGAACATTCAGTCTTTGGATTTTGGGGACTGGCTTACTTTGCTTAACATGATATTCTCCAACTCCATCCATTTTCCTGCAAATGCCATAATTTTATTCTCTTTTATGCAGAGTAATATTTTATTGTGTATATATACCACAATTTTTTTTATCCATTCACCTATTAAAGGGCATTTAGGTTGGTTCCACACTTTAGCTACTGTGAATTGAACTGCTATAAACATTGATGTGGCTGTGTTACTATAGTATGATTAGGAATAGACCAAGGAGTGAGATAGCTAGATCAAATGGTGGTTCTATTCCAAGTTTTCTGAGGAATCTCCATACAGCTTTCCATAGTGGTTGCACCAATTTTCAGTTTCACCAGCAATGTATGAGTGTGCCTTTCCCCCCACATCCTCACCAACACTTACTGTTATTTGTGTTCTTGATAACTGCCATTATGACTAGAGTGAGATCAAAATCTCATGTAGTTTTGATTTGCATTTTCTAATTACTAGAGATGTTGGACATTTTTTCATATGTTTGTTGATTGATTGTATATCCTCTTCTGAGAAGTGTCGGTTTAATTCCTTGGCCCATTTATTGATTGAGTTATTTGATTTTTTGATGTTAAGGTTTTCAAGTGCTTTATATATTTAGAGATTAGTGCTCCATCTGATGTGCTTGTGGTAAAGATTTGTTCCTGAACTTCATTGAAACCTGCGGCTACAGGTGTGTAATTCCCTAGCCTTCCCTCTCCACACATCAGGGAAACCTTAAGGGCCAATCTCAGCTCTCCTGTAAGGGCTCCTCTCAGCTCTCCTGTGAGCATGGTAGCCAGACCGAGGGAATTAGAGGTGGCGCGGACCTGCGGCGCGGGACTACCACTCCCACCAGTGCTGACAGCTAAGGTCTCTTGCACCAGCTACCGGGGGTGTGGCTACCGGAGGGGCAGTAAAAGTCACTGAGGATTCTCAGCCCCAAGCTCTACAAACTTAGGGTCTGAGGGAATGGCAAACTGAAAGAGTGTGTCCAGTCATTCATGACAACAGGGCTCCCGGGAGCAGCAGACCTGACGTGTACCCAGTATTGTGGTGAGCGGCACCCATGAGAGGGGCCTGGCTAGAGGAAAAGTGGGGTAGTGACTAGACACAAGAGGACGCCCTAGGTACCCAGGATTGGAGACTCGCCCAGTCTGGGAGGAGGAGCTGCTGCACAGTGATTGGTTTCCGCGTATTGATAGGAGAAACTTGGCCTGGTGGTCACAGCGCCACCTACTGGAAGAGAAGTTAATCAAACTCTAAGACTGCATTTATTAGTTTTTTTTTTTTTAATTTTGATTTGGGGTTTTCTTTCATTTTAATTTTCTTTCTTTTTTTTTAATTTTTTTACAATTTTTTTAAAATTTTTTTCTTCCAATTTTAATTTTAATTATTTTTTATTATTTAAAAAAATTTTTTTTTCTTTTTTTATTTACTATTTTTTTTCTTCTTTTGTCTTTTCATTTCTTTTCAATTATCTTATCCCCCCTTCCTTCAATTCTACCTGCTTACTCTCATTCTCTTTAGTGACTTTTTCCCTTCCCTTCTAATACCTTTCCTCCCAAGCATCAAATAAATTTATAGGAGTAAACAGTAACTCAGCAGTCAAACAGAACAAGAAGTAACATGAGCAGCTTCAGAAAGCAAGGAAGAAAAGGAGTACAAACAATGCAGGACAGCCTAAATATTCAGGAGGACCTAGAGTTATCAGAAAAATGGTCATATAAAGAACTCAAGGAACACCTTAGACAGATGGAATGGAACCTTAAAGAGGATACAAGACAGCAAATTCAAACAGCGAAAGAACACATTGAGAATGTATTACACAAACAGATAAAAGAAGAAGTTAAGCACCTTTATCAGGAGATAGAGATTATAAAAAAGAATCAAACCATAATCTTAGAAATGAAGGAAACTATAAACCAAATTAAAAACTCAATTGAGAGTATCACTAACAGAGTGGAGCAAGTAGAAGCCAGAACGTCAGATAATGAAGACAAAATATTTCATCTTGAAAAGAGTCTAGCCAACTCAGAAAGGCTGGTAAAAAATCACGAGAAAAACATCCAAGAGTTATGGGATAACATAAAAAAGCCAAACTTACAAGTCATCGGGATAGAAGAAGGTACAGAGATTCAAACCAAGGGAATGAGTAACCTGCTGAATGAAATAATTACAGAAAACTTTCCAGAAATAAAAAAGGAAACAGATATACAAATTGAAGATGCATACAGGACACCGAGCACACAAAATCACAGTAGACCAACGCCAAGACACATTGTTATGAAGATATCCAATATACAGAACAAAGAGAAAATATTAAAAGCTACAAGAGAAAGGAGACAGATTACATTCAGGGGTAAACCAATAAGGTTAACAACGGATTTTTCATCACAGACACTGAAAGCAAGAAGGTCATGGAACAATGTATTTCAAACACTGAAACACAATGGATGCCAACCAAGAATTCTGTATCCAGCAAAATTAAGCTTTAGGTACGACAACGAAATAAAAATCTTTCATGATAAACAAAATTTAAAAGAATTTGCAGCCAGAAAACCAGCATTGCAAAGCATTTTGAGCAAAACACTACACAAGGAAGAAATGAAAAACAATAACCAAAACCATCAGAGGAAAGTGCCTCGGTAAAGACAGAGGGCGAGGGGAAAAATAATCATGGAGAAACAAACTAAATATTTTTTTAAAAAAAGGATAAATAATCAAACATGGATGGAAGTACAAACCATATATCAATAGTAACTCTGAATGTTAATGGCTTAAACTCTCCAATAAAGCGACATAGGCTGATATCATGGATTAAAAAAACAAATCCAACAATATGCTGCCTCCAGGAGACACATCTGATTGGAAAATACATACACAGGCTGAAGGTGAAAGGATGGGAAAAAATATACCACGCACACGGTCCTCGTAAGCAAGCAGGGGTGGCCATCCTCATATCGAATAAAATCGACTTCAAGACTAAGTTAATCAAAAGGGATAAAGAAGGACATTATATACTGTTAAAAGGAACCATTCACCAACAAGACATAACAATTATCAATATTTATGCACCAAATAATGGCGCTGCGACATTCATAGAACAAATTCTCCTCAAGTTCAAGAATCAAATAGACCACAACACAATAATTATGGGTGACTTCAACACACTGCTCTCACCATTGGACAGATCCTCCAAACAAAAGTTGAATAAGGAAACTATAGAACGCAATACCACAATCAATAACCTAGACTTAACTGACATATATAGAATATATCAACCATCATCAAATGGGTATACTTTTTTCTCAGCAGCACATGGATCTTTCTCAAAAATAGACCATATATTATGCCACAGGGCAACCCTCAGTAAATATAAAGGGGTGGAGATAATACCATGCATTTTATCTGATCATAATGGAATGAAACTGGAAATCAATGATAAAAGAAGGAAGGAAAAATCCTACATCACATGGAAAATGAACAATATGTTACTGAATGATCAATAGGTTACAGAAGACATAAAGGAGGAAATCAAAAAATTCTTAGAGATAAATGAAAATACAGACACAACATATCAGAATCTATGGGACACAATGAAAGCAGTTTTAAGAGGAAAATTCATCGCCTGGTGGTCATTCCTCAAAAAAAAAGAAAAAACCAACAAATAAATGAGCTCACACTTCATCTCAAAGCCCTAGAAAAGGAAGAGCAAAACAACAGCAAATGTAGAAGAAGGCAAGAAATAATTAAAATCAGAGCGGAAATTAATGAAATTGAAACAAAAGAAACTATTGCAAAAATTAACAAAACTAAAAGTTGGTTCTTTGAAAAAATAAATAAGATCGACAGACCTTTAGCCATGCTAACAAAGAGAAGAAGAGAGAGAACTCAAATTACTAACATACGGGATGAAAAAGGCAATATCACAACAGATGCTACAGAAATACAGAAGACAATTAGAAATTATTTTGAAAACCTATATTCCAATAAAATAGAAGATAGTGAAGACATCGATAAATTTCTTAAGTCATATGATTTGCCCAGACTGAGTCAGGAGGATACACACAATTTGAACAGACCAATATCAATGGATGAAATTGAAGAAGCCATCAAAAGACTACCAACCAAGAAAAGCCCAGGACCAGATGGGTATACAGTGGAGTTTTACAAAACCTTTAAAGAAGAATTAATACCAATACTTTTCAAGTTATTTCAGGAAATAGAAAAAGAGGGAGCTCTTCCAAATTCATTCTATGAGGCCAACATCACCCTGATTCCGAAACCAGACAAAGACACCTCAAAGAAAGAAAACTACAGACCAATATCTCTAATGAACCTAGATGCAAAAATCCTCAATAAAATTCTGGCGAATCGAATACAAAAACACATCAAAAAAATTGTGCACCATGATCAAGTAGGATTCATCTCTGGTATGCAAGGCTGGTTCAATATACGGAAATCAATAAATGTTATTCACCACATCAATAGACTTAAAGATAAGAACCATATGATCATCTCAATAGACGCAGAGAAAGCATTCGACAAAGTACAGCATCCCTTTATGTTCAAAACACTTGAAAAACTAGGGATAACAGGAACGTACCTTGACATTGTAAAAGCTATCTATGCTAAGCCTCAAGCTAGCATCATTCTGAATGGACAAAAGTTGAAGGCATTCCCTCTAAAATCTGGAACAAGACAGGGATGCCCTCTATCACCACTTCTATTCAGTATAGTTCTCGAAACACTGGCCAGAGCAATTAGACAGACGAAAGAAATTAAAGGCATAAAAATAGGAAATGAAGAACTTAAATTATCCCTATTTGCAGATGACATGATTCTATACTTAGAAGACCCGAAAGGGTCTACAAAGAAACTACTAGAACTAATAAATGAATTCAGCAAAGTGGCAGGATATAAAATCAACACGCATAAATCAAAGGCATTTCTGTATATCAGCGACAAAACTTCTGAAACGGAAATGAGGAAAAACACTCCATTCACAATATCCCCCCCAAAAATAAAATACTTGGGAATCAACCTAACAAAAGAGGTGAAAGATTTATACAATGAAAACTACAGAACCCTAAAAAGAGAAGTAGAAGAAGATCTTAGAAGATGGAAAAATATACCCTGTTCATGGATAGGCAGAACTAACATTATCAAAATGGCGATACTACCAAAAGTTCTCTATAGGTTTAATGCAATGCCAATCAAAATCCCAATGGCATTTCTTGTAGAAATAGATAAAGCAATCATGAAATTCATATGGAAAAATAAAAGACCCAGAATAGCAAAAGCAATTTTAAGCAGGAAGTGTGAATCAGGAGGTATAGCGATACCAGATTTCAAACTATATTACAGAGCAATAGTGACAAAAACAGCATGGTACTGGTACCAAAACAGGCGAGTGGACCAATGGTATAGAATAGAGGACACAGAGACTAATCCACAAAGTTACAACTATCTTATATTTGATAAAGGGGCTAAAAGCATGCAATGGAGGAAGGATAGCATCTTCAACAAATGGTGTTGGGAAAACTGGAAATCCATATGCAAAAAAATGAAACTGAATCCTTTCCTCTCGCCATGCACAAAAGTTAACTCTAAATGGATCAAGGAGCTTGATATCAAATCAGAGACTCTGCGTCTTATAGAAGAAAAAGTTGGCTCCAATCTACATATTGTGGGGTCGGGCTCCAAATTCCTTAATAGGACACCCATAGCACAAGAGTTAATAACAAGAATCAACAAATGGGACTTACTTAAACTAAAAAGTTTTTTCTCAGCAAGAGAAACAATAAGAGAGGTAAATAGGGAGCCTACATCCTGGGAACAAATTTTTACTCCTCACACTTCAGATAGAGCCCTAATATCCAGAGTATACAAAGAACTCAAAAAATTAGACAATAAGATAACAAATAACCCAATCAACAAATGGGCCAAGGATCTGAACAGACACTTCTCAGAGGAGGACATACAATCAATCAACAAGTACATGAAAAAATGCTCACCATCTCTAGCAGTCAGAGAAATGCAAATCAAAGCCACCCTAAGATACCATCTCACTCCAGTAAGATTGGCAGCCACTATGAAGTCAAACAACAACAAGTGCTGGCGAGGATGTGGAGAAAAGGGTACTCTTGTACATTGCTTTTGGGACTGCAAATTGGTGCGGCCAATTTGGAAAGCAGTTTGGAGATTCCTGGGAAAGCCGGGAATAGAACCACCATTTGACCCTGCTATTGCCCTTCTCGGACTATTCCCTGAAGACCTTAAAAGAGCATGCTACAGGGATGCTGCCATATCGATGTTCATAGCAGCACAATTCACAATAGCTAGACTGTGGAACCAACCCAGATGCCCTTCAATAGATGAATGGATAAAAAAAATGTGGCATCTATACACAATGGAGTACTATGCAGCAATAAAAAATGACAAAATCATAGAATTTGCAGGGAAATGGATGGCACTAGAGCAGATTATGCTTAGTGAAGCTAGTCAATCCCTAAAAAACAAATACCAAATGTCTTCTTTGATATAATGAAAGCAACTATGAACAGAGCAAGGAGGAAGAGCAGGAAGAAAAGACTAACATTTAACAGAGTCATGAGATGGGAGGGAAAGGGAGAGAAAAGGGAAATTGCATGGAAATGAAGGGAGACCCTCATTGCTATACAAAATTACATATAAGAGGTTGTGAGGGGAATGGGAAAATAAACAAGGAGAGTAATGAATTACAGTAGATGGGGTAGAGAGAGAAGATGGGAGGGGAGGGGAGGGGGGATAGTAGGGGATAGGAAAGGTAGCAGAATACAACAATTACTAATTGGGCATTATGTAAAATTGTGGATGTGTAACCGACGTGATTCTGCAATCTGCATTTGGGGTAAAATTGGGAGTTCATAACCCACTTCAATCTAGTGTATGAAATATGATATGTCAAGAGCTTTGTAATGTTGTGAACAACCAATAAAAAATAAAAAATTAAAAAAATAAAAAAATTAAAAATTAAAAAAAAAAGATTTGTTCCTGTTTTACAGGCTCTCTATTCACCTCACTGATTATTTCTTCTGCTGAGAAGAAGCTTTTTAGTTTGAATCCATAATATTTATTGATTATTGGTTTTGGTTTTTGCACTTTGGGAGTCTTATTAAGAAAGTTGAGGCCTAATCCAACATGATAGAAATTTGGACCTACTTTTTCTTCCATTAGGCGCAAGGTCTCTGGCTTAATTCCTAAATCCTTGATCCACTTTGAGTTGAGTTTTGTGCATGGTGAGAGAGAGAGGTTTAATTTCATTTTGTTACATGTGGATTTCCAGTTTTTCCAGCACCATTTGTTGAAGAGGCTATCTTTTTTCCAATGTACGTTTTCGGTGCCTTTGTCTAATATGACATAGCTGTATTTAGGTAGGTTTTCTCTGTGTCCTCTATTCTGCACCATTGGTCTACATGTCTATTTTGGTGCCAATATCATGCCATTTTTGTTACTATAGCTTTGTGGTATAGTTTAAGGTCTGGTATTGTGATGCCACCTGCTTCATTCTTCATGCTAATGTTTGCTTTGGCTATTCTGGGTCTCTTATATTTCCAAATAAATTTCATGATTGCTTTTTCTATTTCTATAAGGAATGACATTAGTATTTTAATTTGAATTGCATTGATTTGTATGGTGCTTTGGGTAGTATGGTCATTTTGACAATATTAATTTTGCCTATCCAAGATCATGGGAAATCTGTCCATCTTCTAAGGTCCTCTTTAATTTCTATTAGTGTTGTGTAGTTTTCATTGTAGAGGTCTTTTACCTCTTTTGTTAAATTTATTACCAAGTTTGTTTTTGAGGCTATTGTGAATGGTGTAGTTTTCCTAATTTCTCTTTCAAAGAATTCATCACCAATGTATAGAAATGCACTTGATTTATGAGTATTGGTTTTATATCCTGCTATTTGGCTGAATTTATTAATTCTAGAATCTTTCTGGCAGAGTTTTTTTTTTTTTTTTGGATCCTCTAAGTATAGAATCATGTTGTCAGCAAATAATAATAGTTTGAGTTCTTCTTTTCTTATTTGTATCCCTTTAATTTCTTTCATCTGTCTAATTGCTCTGGCTAGAGTTTCAAGAACTATGTTGAATAGAAATGGAGAAAGAGGGCTTCCCTGTCTTGTTCTAGTTTTAGAGGGAGTGCTTCCAATTTTTCTCCATTTAGAATGATGTTGGTCTTGGGTTTAGCATAGAAAACTTTTATGTTCCTACTATCCTTAGGTTTTCTATTGTTTTGAATATGAAAGGTGCTGTATTTTTTCCAATGCTTTATTCTATTCATCAATCGATATAATCATATAATTCTTATCTTTAAGTCTATTGATGTGATGAATTTAATTTATGATTTCCGTATGTTGAACCAACCTGGCATCTCTGGAATGAACCTAACTTGATCATGGTGCACTATTTTTTGACTATGTTTTTGTTTGCAATTTGCCAGAATTTTATTGAGAATTTTTACATCAATGTTCATTAGGGATATTGGCCTAAAATTTTCTTTCCTTTATGTGTCTCTGGTTTTGGTACCAGGATGATACTAGCTTCATTGAATGAGTTTGGAAAGGTTACCTTCAGTTCTATTTCATGGAATAATTTGAGGAATATTTGTATTAATTCATCTTTGTAGGTCTTGTAGAACTCAGCTCTGAATCCATCTGGTCCCAGGCTTTTCTTGATTGGTAGGATTTTGATGGCATCTTTTATTTCCTCACTTGGAATACATCTTTTTAAATTGTATATGTCCTCTTGATTCAGTTTGAGTTGATCACATGCCTCTAGAAATTTGTCAGTGTCTTCAAATTGTCTATTTTACTAGAGTATAAATTTTCAAAATAGTTTCTGTCTTCTGTATTTCAATAGTGTCTGTTGTGATATTTCCTTTTTCTTCACAAATTTTAGTAATTTGAGTTTTTTCTCTCCTTCTTTTCGTTAGGGTGGCTAAGGATTTGGCAGTTTTTCAATTTTATTTATTTTTTCAAAGAACCATCTTTTTGCTTGGTAATTTTTGAATTGTTTCTTTTGTTTCAATTTCATTGATTTCTACCCTGATTTTAATTATTTCCTATCTTCTACTACTTTTGGTGTTGGTTTGTTCTTCTTTTTCTAGGGCTTTGAGATGTAATGTCAGCTTGTTTATTTATTGACTTTTTCTTCTTTTAATGAATGAATTTAATGCAATGAACTTTTATCTTAGCACTACCTTCATAGTGTCCCATAGATTTTGATAAGTTATATTGGAGTTCTCATTTACCTCTAAGAATTTTTTTATCTCCTCCCTTATGTCTTCTATTATCCATGTGTCATTCAATAGCACATTGCTTAGTCTCCAGGTATTTTTTAAAATTTTATCATTGATTTCTAATTTCATTCCATTATGGTCAGATAGAATTCAGGGTAGTATCTCTATTTTTTTTTTTTTTTTGTATTTGCTAAGACTTGCTTTGTGGCATAACATATGGTCATTTTTGGAGAAGGATCCATGTGCTGCTAAGAAGAAAGTGTATTCATTCGTTGATGGATGGAATACATATATATATAATTTAGACTTAACAGATTATATATATATAATCTGTTAAGTCTAAATTATTGATTGTTTTATTGAGTTGTATGGTTTGTTTGGAAAATCTATCCAGTAGTGGGAGAGCTATATTAATGTCACCCAGTATTATTGTATTGTGGTCTATTTGGTTTTTGTAGTTGAAAAGGGTTTGTTTGGTATACATTGATGCCCCATTGTTTGGGGCATAGATATTTATGATTGTTTTATGAATCCTTTAAGTGGTATGAAATGTCCTTCTTTATCCCTTTTCACTAGCTTTTGTTTGAAGTCCTCTTTATCTGCTATGAGGATGAAAACCCCTGCTTATTTACATGGGTCCATGTGAGTGGTATTTTTTTCCCACCCTTTCACCTGCAGTCTGTGAATTTCTTTTCCTGAGAGATGAGTCTCTTAAAGACAGCATATTGTTAGGTCTTTTTTCTTTTTAATCCAACCTGTCAGTCTATGTCTTTTAATTGATGAGTTTAGACCATTCACATTCAGGATTATTATTGAAATATGATTTGTATTTCCAGACATTTTGGTTTATTTTTTTGGTTTCTAACTTGACTTTGTTTCTCCTTTGACTGTCCTTTCCTTTTGTGTAGCTCCTCCTGTCACTAACTTTCATTGTTGTTTTTCATTTCCTCCTCCTGGGATATTTTGCTGAGAATGTTCAGCAGGCTTTTTTCACTGTAAATTCTTTAAACTTTTATCATGAAAGGTTTCTATTTTATCATCAAATATGAAGCTTAATTTTGCTGGATATTAGATTCTTGGTTGGCATCCATTTTCTTTCAGAGCTTGGTATATATTGTTCCTGGATCTCCTTGGCTTTGAGGGTCTGGGTTGAAAAATATGCTGAGATCTGAATTGGTCTCCCCCTATATGTAATCTGATTTCTTTCTCTGAGGCCTTTAAAATTCTATCCTTTTTCTGTAAGCTAGGTATTTTCATTATAATGTGACTTGGTGTAGATCTGTTGCAATTTTGTAAATTTGGGGTCCTTTAAGCCTCTTGTATTTTATTTTCCAATTCATTTTTTAAGTTTGGGATACTTTCTGATGTTATTTCACTGAAGAGATTGTGCATTCTTTTGGTTTGAATCTCTGTGCCTTCCTCTGCCCAATAAATCTTTGATTTGGTCTTTTGATGCTATCCCATAATTCTTGGATGTTCTGTTCATGTTCTTAGCATCTTCACTGTGTGGTAAATTTTATTTTCAATAAAATTGTACATTTTGTCTATTATCTGATGTTATGTCTTCCAAGTGATCTAGTCTGTTGTTGATGCTTTCTATTGAGTTTTTTATTTGATTATTTCCTTCATTTCAAGGATTTCTAAATTTTTTCCCAGAATTTCTATATCATTATTGAAGTAATCTTTTGCTGCTAATATTTGCTCCCTTATCTCTTTGTTGGCGTGATCAATGATTGCTTGTATTTGGTCCTTTATCTCTTTGTGATATGATCGATGGTTACCTGTATTTGCTCTCTTCTCTCTTTGTTGGAGTGATCAATTTTTGCCTGTATTTGCTCTCTTATGTCATTCTTTAATTTGCAGATCATTTTAATCATGTACATTCTGAACTCCTTCTCTGACATTTCATCAACTGCACTGTCCATGTTCTGTTATTGTAGTGTCTTGGTTTGTTGGGGGCACTTTCTTCCCTTGTTTATTCGTGTTGTCTATGTGTCTTCCTTTCTTGCAGTGCAGATCTGAGGTATTATAGTTTCCACCTTATAATCTTGTAGCGTCCCTGCAGATTATCTGTACCTCATCTTGGTATTGGGTTTCCAATCCCTGTCCGGTGTCCCAAGATGAATACGACTGCAACTAAAGGTGTTGGTGGCAATAGTGGAGGTAACTCAAGATAGCAGTGGGGGTGTCCCAAGATGGATGAACCACTTTCAGAGATGGGGCTTACAATGGCTTTGGACTGCCTATTCAAAGATACAGCTGTGTTCAGGCCCTGTCTATTGTCCCAAGGTAGAGGCTACTACAGTGGGAGGGCTATGGTGATGCGTGCAGTGTCCCAAGATGGTGGCGGGCTGGGGGGTGCAACACATTGGTATGGGGAGCCCCAGCGTGGTCCTCCACTCTGTGTCAGGTTGGGCTCTCACACAGGTCAGCAGGGGAAGTCTTGGGCCTGACCTGAGTCTGGGCTCCCTGGCTGGTCAGCCAGGCAGTTCCAGGCCTGAGCCTGGGCTCTGGCATGGGTTGGCAGGTCAGTGGAGGCAGGGGTGGTCCTGGGTCTAACCTGGCCTGGGCTCCTGCATGGTCAGCGAGGGTCGTCATAGGCCTGGGCCTGTGAGGGCAGTCTTGACCCTGACCTGGGCCTGGGCTCCTGTGTGGGTCTGGAGATTGAAACTTTCTAACAAGCTCCTGGGTAATCGTAGATAACACTTGGGGAAGCAAGAACTCAGATGGTCTCAGAATTCCTTTCCAGATTTAAAATTCTGATTCCTAAGTCAGAATGTTCACCTTCTGGCATAAACTCCTCTGAGATTATTCCCCTGAATTTGGTCCTTTATCTCTTTGTTGATATGATCAATGGTTCTGGCCTAGGTTGGCCTCTGTCTTCAGAGATTCAGTTTTCCTTCCTTCCCAACTCCACAAAGCCACTATTCCTAGGATCTCTTGGGATTCTCCTCCTTAGCCAGATGGAGCTGGAAGCTGGACAATGTGTCCTCTCCCACCTCCTAAGCTGGGAGGCAAGCACAAAGGCCCTTTTCACTTTCCAAGGTTTGATTGCTCATCATTTGGAAAAAAAAAACACTAGGAAAAGTAACACAAACTCCAGAAAATGTATTAATATTCTGAACATTTTCTTCCAGGGCTTTTCCCTATACATGTATACAGATAGATGTTATATGAAAATGGGAATTATGGTAAATTGTGCTTGCCATAAAATTATATTATTGTTTTCTCATTTTATGAAAATTTATTTGAGAATGTGATTTTAATAACTTTATAGTTTCCCATAGAAGAATGTTCATTATTTATACAGCAAGTTTTAGACATTTGTTGCCAATTTAAATGATTTCTTATTGCTCTTATAACTACCGTTCACTAAGCACTTAACTATATGCCAGACCCTGTGCTAAATGCTTTACATACATCATCTCATTTATTCTTCACATTTATCTTTCAAGCTAAGCTTCGTTATGAATTCTATTCCATTGAGAAAGAAATTGAGACACAGAGAAGTCAAATGACTTCACCAGGTTCCCACCTAGTTGTGGCAGAGGTGGAACCACTGGGCTCTGCCTAAATCAAAAGCCAATCTTGAAACCTCTGCCTGAGAATATCTCCCATAGCAAAGTCCTGGGGTTTCTCTCTAATTATTTCATCAGGGTAGCATGTGTGTGTGTGTGTGTGTGTGTGTGTGTGTGTGTGTGTGTGTGTGTGAATTTTTAAATTTAATCACAAAGTTGGTACAGGTTCATTGAAACAATTCAGGAAATGTAGGGGTATAGAAAAATGAGTATTCTCCCTTCCCTCTCTTACAGAATTTCTTGACATATATTTTCTTTCTATAAATTTTCTAAGAATAAATAACCCTTAGGAATCAGGAACTGTACTTCTCACTGTTACATTTCTAGTGCCTTGTGCTTTATTGAGCCAGGCCTTCATAAACATTTGTTGAAAAAAAAATAAATGAAAAATTGAATGTGTATTTGCCAAATAAAAATGGAGACTTACAACTATATTTTGAATGACCTCAAGATAGAATATGAAGTTCTAGAATTCTTTTGGAGCTTGGACTGGGGTTTCAGCTGCAGCCTTATTTTATGTATGTCTTAATTTAGACAATGGTCACATTTTATTCCCCCCTAGGTTGGATATATCCTTCATATTCATTTCATTCACTTCCTATTTTATCTGATCACCTTATTAATCTAGGACCAACATGAGAGTTACCAATGGATCTGTGAAGACCACCCACAGACTGGCAAGAGCTTCCCACCTGATGCCTGAAGCTCTGGGGATCTGGAAACATAATATTTTTTTCATGGGGACTCAGGCACCTCTCTCACCTCCTGACTTTTTCCAGAAAGCCATTCCTGGTTCAACTACCTGCAAGCAGCCACTCTATCTCAACGCTGTTGCTCAATGTGCCTCTCAAGTCACTCACACCCTACCCTGCTTTAGGATTTGCATGAACAGCCTCTGTATCACAGAGTTAATGCAGGAATCCCATTTCCTAGGTTGAGGCTTTGCTTATAGCTACAGTTGAGCAGTATCTGTTCAATTCAGTTTGGTTCAAGTCACTTATTCCCATTTATGGCCTACTGCTCCTAGAATGTGACAGACAGGAGAAGCCAAAGTAACTCAATACATGCTCCTATAGAATCTTGGACAGTCCTCATTCATGGCCAAGGTAAACTCACCCTCTCTGTCTGAATCAGCTCTCAATTCTTCTGGACACAGACAAGTGTTCATCCTACAACTCCACTGCATTCTTAGAAGCTTCTTTAACTTTCTCCCACCACAGCCCCTGGCTACCCTTTCCAGCCCAAGGCCCCTCCTTCTACCCCAGCTTTCTCTGCAGAATGGAGCTCCCCACCAGGGTCTCCCACCTGGATCCCTGACAGGAAAGTGAGAAATGCCCAAGTAAATCAACAGCGGCTCTCAAACTGGCAAAGACTTTTGTTTTCTTTTTAGAATCACACTACCTAGTTTGGTGAAATAGGTTTCATGAGCGGCTGGTGGGAGGGTAAGTTGTTTCATCACTTCTGGAAGGCAATTTGGCTGACTGTCAAGCACCTTTAAAATGTTCACATCTTTTAATCTAGCAATTTTACTTACAGCAAGTTTCCTACAATTCATTGAAAAAAAATATTAAGGGCACTTAACCTCACTAGCTATAAAAAAAGACCAATCAAAACACCAAAATGTTTTCTTTTTTGTCCACCAGACTAGAAATAATGTAAAAGTTTGATAAGGTGGTAAGGGTGTGGGCATATGGGCGCTTTGATATACTGCTTGCTTGTGAACTGGACTAGTACTGCAGAAATAATTATCTGGGCTTACATATTAAAGTTGAAAATATACATCTTCTTTGAACCAATAGTCTGTGTTATAGGAACTACCTTAAAGAAATATAAACCTCAGCACATAAAGGTATATTTGGATATTTAGTGCAACATCATTAGTAACTTCTAAAACTTACAAGTATGCATGTCTCTTTATAGGAAATAATCAATTATGAGATGTTCATACTATGGAATACTATACAGTTATTTAAAAATAATTAAAGTAACATGTTTTGCCTTGGAACAGTGCTTGGAATATATTAAGTGAAAATAACAATTTAAAAGAAACTTGTATAGTTTCTGTTTTCTGTTGCTATAACAGAAACCCTAACACTAGGAAACTTATAAAGAAGTTCATTTCTTATAGTTCTGGTAGCCAGAAGTCTAAGATCAAGAGACCACATCTGGTGAGATGTTCTTGATGGTGTGGACTCTCTGCAGTGTCCTGAGGTATCACAATGCAGAGAGTACACACAAGAGACAGAGCCAGACTGGGTTTTATAACAGATCCATTTTCAAGATGATCCATTAACCCATTAATCCATGGATGGATTGACTCATTCTGGACTAATCCATTCATAGAGATAAACTCTTTGGACTTAACCACCTCCTTAAAGTCCTGTTAATGCCTCATAACATGGATTAAATGGGGAGTTAATTAGTTGGGTACTGCTAGCCAGGTCCTGTGGAAATCTCAAAATTAGAATCTGGATTTTTTACTTCTAGAAGAGGAAGTCAGAATTGTTTTAATTGAATTAAACTCCCATTGCACAATATTTACTATCAGTTATATATTGAACCCTGAACATGACAGATGTTTGACACATTGATTTGATCTAATTTGATGTGTTGATATGATGCCTACATTTTATATTTTGAAATTAGATTAAACTCTGAAGATTGCATTAGCTACATCCATGAGGACCAGTGACATCCTCCCTTCCTAAACACTTTTCTTTCTACCTCTCCAGCTATTCACAACATTAAGAGAACCTCTTGCCTGTTCACCTAGAGTGAGGCCCCATGGTCCTCCCATAAAGGTTTATAGGAAATGTAGCAGGAAGAAAAAGTGAAGGGCTTGGAACTTCTTTGGGGTTCCAGGCCTCATTTTCACAAGTTCTCCCTTTTCCTTCCCAATTTTTTTCTTTCCCTTTCCCCCTAGAGTCCCATCTAACCAGAAAACTACAAGAAATAGAAAACCTTTACTACTGTAGGGTCTCTCCTTCAAGTAGCCCATTTGGTAAAAGCCACATTTCTGTGTATGACTCCATCTGCAAAGACAAACTAAGTTCAAGACAAAATTAACACAGGCTGTTTATTCATAAACTTGCAGCGAGGGAACCCATCTGCTGCTGTTTGCATTTCAGCGGGGGTTTCAGGCTGTGAGTAAAGAGGGTATGTTTTATATAATAAAAAGAACTACAAGAATCTGACGGTCAAGCTCTCTATTGTGAGGTAGGATGTAGAAGCTGAGGAGACTCTGATCTTTGGGTACTTTCAGCAATCCTTGGTCAGCTGCAAAGGGGCAAGAGAGCAGTTTGGGGACATTTCAAAAAAGAAAGGTTGTTCATTGTTAGAGTTAAGGTCTTTCTGCGGCCTGGCCATTTCCTGGAAGAAGTGGGAATCAATAGGGTGCTTTCTTTATGGTCTTCATGAGAAGCTGACCACCTGGCAGGAAGTCTCTCACATCAAAAACCAGTAATGGGGCTGGGATTGTGGCTCAGTGGTAGAGCACTTGCCTAGCCGTGGGAGGCCCTGGGTTCCATCCTCAGCACCACATAAAAAATAAATAAATAAAGTAAAGGTATTGTGTCCAACCACAACTAGAAAATAAATACTTTTTTAAAAAGCCAGTAATGGTAGAATAAATTATTATTATTATTATTATTATTATTATTATTATTATTATTATTATTATTTGGCTGGAAGGTAATTTACTAACATCTTGATATGAGACTATAGCAAATTACAATTGGGAAATGTATCAATTAAAAGGAGGTTATGCTTCCTTTTAGAGACATTACCCCATTTATCTACATAGAATCCAACATTTATCAGAACGCCCCATCTTTGGGGAACCCTGGAGCAAGCAAACATGCTCCTCCCCCTCCCTGGTTGTCAACTGCAACACAGGCTTTAAAATGCCGCTCTGCACTTTCCACAAGCATCTATTGCTCAGCTGTCCTTCCTGCACCTGCAGAAAGGCATCTCTCTGGCCTTACTTACTCTCACCTGTTCTCCTGGAGCCTTTGCTTAGGTTCATTCACCCACAAGGATGGTGGAGAATAGTTTGCGATTCTTGGAAAAGCTTTATTGAAAGTTGGGGATGGCAGAAGAAAACGTAAAACAGAGATTAACCATGCTAATGTTCAGGGGTACAGGCCTAGGAGGTCCTGAGGAAGCTATTCCTGACTTAGTGTGAGCTAGACACCCTCTTGAACGGAACACCTTTCTTTTGTCAAGCCAAGAGCAACCAAGGCCTTCTCCACAGAGAAAGAAATGCCCCCTTGCAGTCCCTGCTCACCTCCAAGATTTCCATTCGCTGTCCCAGGACTGACCTTGGCTTCCTCCAAGAATAGACGTCAGCTGTGACGCTCATTCCCTCAGGGAAGCTCCACCCCCCTCACACCCACTCACAGGGGTGTGCCCTTACCCTCTGCTTCCATCTGGACAATTAAGCAGGAACACAGCAGCTCAGCCTTAGTAGTTCAAGGTGAATGAGACAAAGGAGCTTTTTTCATGAAGATCCCACACTCTGGGAGCTGTGGAGTGCAAGGATCTTTATACACATTACTTTCAATTCTGTTCATAGCTCTACACAGTAGGAGTTGCTAATTTCATTTTACAGATGGAAAAATCAAGGTCCAAAGAAGTTAAGTAATAACCAGGATCACTCTGCTGGAAAGTCATAGACACGGAATTTGAACTTAACCCTTTCTGCCCTTTTCACATAGCTAGAGGTGAAACCAACTGTGACTTAAAACAGCCCTTGTCTCCCCCTTCTGCTTATCTGCCAGATGCTCCACTGAGTCCTTTCACTGACTACTCTATTAACTCTTCTTTCTTTCTATTTTTCCTTCCCCCTAGTTTGACTTTTCAATCAGAATTCCACTCTCTTCTGTTGTCTCCTCCCCCTCTTCATCATCTTTCCCTCTCCTCTGCCTTGTCCTCCTTCATTTCTTAAATTTAGAACAAAGGTTCCCCCACCCCCCATCCATTTAGCAATCCTACTTATGAGAAGTGACTGGCAGTATGATTAAGGGGTGAGTCCATGTCTTTTCCTGGGAGTACTTTTGCTTTCCAAGGAGACCAATGTAGTTGTCACTAAGCCCAGATCTCTGGTACAGCTTAATTTCTTCTAAAAATGTCAGAGAGCAAGGGCTGTGTCCATATAAATACTGAAACTGTGAGCATAAGTTATAGGTCCTTGGAGAAGAAAAGTTGCCTAATTGGGTGGCCAGTTTCCAAAATCCCTCTTGGTAATCCTTCCTTGTGACTGTTTCTCTTTTACAAAATAGTTTCCAGAAGAGTTTGGAATTTGCCTTCAGAGGTGTCAGAGCACCTATCACAAAACACACTCCAATAGCAAAATTATCTGAAACAAATTATTACTGGAAGCAATGAGTACAGGGCCTGGATCCAAATGCTGGGAATGTGCTTACTAACTGTGGCCCTTTAAGGCATTGCAGAAGAATAATAGTCTTCTGTAGCTTTCAGAGTTGTTTTTATTGTTGTTGTTGACGAACTGAGGACTAATTAATTGTGCCTGCAACATAAAACAAAGATTTAAAAAATGTCTAACTAATTTAGGTTAAAAATCTTGCTATTGAAAGAGGAAAAGAGACCCACAGCTTCTACCAGGTAGCCTCTCTAAAAGATGGAATTCCAGGATGATAGTTCATATTTCTCCTTTCTTGTAAAATGAACAAATTACTTAACTTTTGTGTGTCATCTAACTCTTCATTTCACTGTGCCCGAATAGATGCTATTGGTAATTCCATGAGACAAATAATGCACAGGTAACATCATGAAAGGTGAGGTGGTCTCCCAGGGTTTAGAAACCCTGTCCCAGGTCATCTTCTTCTGGTACCCCAGGGAGGAAGTGTTTCCACCTTGATTTCCAAGGTTTTACTTCTGGATTTTATCATTTTCAGAGAAAAGTCTTAGTTGTAACCATATGGACCTTAGGAGAACAAAAATGCCTAGATTTTAAGAAATTCTCATCATAAAGACAAATATAATCAATCTTTTTTTCAGCTTTACTGAGAAATAAGTAGAAAACAAGAATTGTATATAAGTATATACGTATATGCAATGCTTTTACATATGTATGTTTTAAAATGATTTCCACACTCACAGTAGCTGTTACTTTACATAGATACTTTTGTATGTATGTGTGGTGTGAATACTTAAAATCTACTCTCTTAGCATATAGTACGTTATTATTAACTGTAGTAACCATGCTATGCATTAGGTCTCTAGAAAATATTTTCATGTTACAAATGCATATTTGTATCCTTTAGCCAGAATCTCCCCATTTTTCCCAACACTGATTCCTAGTAACTGCCCTTTCACTTTATTTTTCTATGTGTTCAACTTTTTTCAATCCTGCACATAAGCGAGATCATGTAATATTTGTCTTTTTTGTGTCTAACTTATTCAAATTAGTGTAATATCCTCCAGCTTCACCTGTATTGCTGCAAATGGCAGTATTTCCTTCCTTTTTTTAAAGGTTCAATAGTACTCCATTGTGTGTGCACGTACAAGTGTGTGTGTTTGTGTGTTATAGTTTCATTATCCAGTCTTCCATTGATGGACACTTAGTTGTCCCTGTAGTTTAGCTATTGCAAATAACATGCTAATGTGATGCAGAGCTCTCTTCAAGATACTGATTTCATATCCTTTGGATATATGCCCAAAAGTGAGATTGCTGGATCATATGGTAGCCCTATTTTTTAATTTTTTTTTTGAGAAACGTTTTCCATGAGAGCTGTGCCAACTTAAAATCCCACCAACAACACATAAGAATGACCTTTTCTCCATATCCTCATCAACACTTGTAAACTTCTTTCTGACAATGTTTCATACTAACCAGTATGAGGTAATATCTCATTGTGGTTTTGTTTTGCGTTCCTCTTGTAAATAGTGAGTTTTAATATACCAGCTGGCCATTTGTATGAAATAGGACCAATCTTAATTGGAGATGGTAAAAATGAAATTCCATCTCTAAAAATTGATTCCTAACTAATTTGAGATCAAGGTTGCCAGAGAGGGACTTATGAAATGTCAGTAGCATTCCTCTTTAGCCACAAAATCCAACTATAAAATACAATCAGAAATTAGATAACATTCGCCATAGCAACAAACATTACAAAGCATATAGGACAAAACCAGGAGAATCTAAGAATTCTATGTTCTGTTAAATGTTATAAAAAATTCTGATTAAACGAGGAGAGTTTGTTCTTTTGCATGGGACAACTTAGTTTTGTAAAAATGGTCAATTCTTGCCAAAATTCAATTAAAATTCAATGCAATACTAATAACAATTTATGCTAGTTTTGTTTTAAGGAATGTAAAAATGTTATTTTAAAATGCATATTGAAGAATATATTCTGTGAATAGCCAAATCACTTGGTTAAAAGGAAGATCAAAGAGAAGAGAGAATTTGCCTTTCAGTTATGATCATACAGCAAAACCTAGTAACAAAAACATTGTAGTACTAGTGCAAAAACAAGCCAGTAGAACAACAGAATAAACTACTCAGAAGTATACTTGTGCACAAAAGGTAACCTAATGAATGGTAAAAGTAACACTATAGAACAATAGGTCTAATAAAAGCTAACTAGAAGATGTTGAGGAAAAACTATTAAAGATTAAGGGAAGATATTCAGCAAATAAAAACCAAAGGGAAAAGAAAAATAAATATTGCCACATTTGTGGGGTTTGCCCCATCTATATAAAATGAGGCGATAAGTTTTTAAGGATGTGACAGTTCGTCCAAGTAGCCTTCTTATGTTTGTATAATAAGAAAAGCACAAGTGCAGTCCACATGCACTGGTGTCCCAGGCATCTGGTGAGGATTCGAGCTCACTAAGCCTGTGTGTTGTTCCCACCTCCAAGTTGGAGGCTGCCCAGGATAGCAAGAGTGGATTCAAAGGGCAGGAAGAGGGCTGTGAGTTGACAGAAAGCAGGCCCAGAGTTTACTGGCCTGTAGATGGAGCTGGCCTGAAGGCACTGGGTTAGTGTGGATCCTCCCATTCCAATTCTGTTTTAGGCATTGCTTTTAAATAGGGATTATGGGAGCAACTGTTGTAACTGACTTGATTGGTTAATGTGCTCACATAATTGTCATCTTTTGTCCTTGAGTTGACCATACTACTTAGATGTTTTGGCCCAGCCTCCAGTGCCTCAAGTCACACAGCATAAAGTCTGTGCATTCTGTCAGGATGGGAGGCCTTGGGCCCACCCAGCAGAAGGCCTTGGCCACCCCCTTACCCCCATGCCCGCTGCAGCTCTGCTCCACTGGCTCACGTGGAGGGCTTAGATTCATTCTTCATGACATAAGTGAAACACTAATACTTTAAGCATCAAGGACTGTCAACTTTTGTTGTACTGAAATATTGTTGGATCAAAAATTCCTTGAAATAAGTAGGTCATCAGTGTTCAGGATGTAATTTTTTTTAAAGAAATGAGTTGTTGAAATAGGAGTTTTATTCATCATAGAGTAGCTTTTATTCCATTTTTTTTAAAACATAAATTGTGGACTAATTTCCTCTCCTTTCTTGATCAGTTTGCCAATAGAGGCCAAGGCTAAGTCTTCCCAAAGTGACTGCTCCTCCAGTGTTATATTTCATGTGACCCCAAAACCTCTTTTGCCCCTTCTGGAGGCTGTATGATGTAATGAGAAGCACATGGACTTTAGAATCAGGCAGGCTCTGTCTTGCCTGCCTCAGCTTCTCTCCAGCTGTGATCAAGGGCAAATTATTTAGCCTCTCTCTTCCTCTTCCTCAGTTGCTTCTCCCATAAAATGGGGAAGTAATATCTGGCCCCTAGGATTATTGTGGGGATTAAATAAAGCAGTAAAGATAAAAGTGCTTGTGCCTCATACATATCAAATGCCTAAAGATAGTACTTGGGATTCTTTTATTTGTTTGTTTATATGGTGGTATGTGGCACTAGGCAAGATGTCAAAGTTAACTCATGTTCCACTATGGGGAAATCTGGGACGATTGGCTAATCTGCAAACTTCTCTTTTCCATAAAAGATGTTTGTTTTTGCTCTTTTACATAAAAAAATAATCATTTGTGTTGTAGATATATTGGATTTGGTTGTGTTTTTAAGTATAAGGTGGAACTTGAGTGGGCACATTGAGTCCCACTACCCAAAGAAGAGGCCCAGGCCACTGCTTGCCCCCATATGCACATGCTGGCAGGTGAGTGGCAGTGAACCCCTAATTCTGTAAGACAGTCCATCAGGTAGTTGCAGGGGAAGTCACAGGATTCTCCCAGCTGGTAGTCCCCTCACAGTTGCCATTGGAAGTAATTGGCACATACCTCTACAGCTTGCGTTTAGGAATAGGTCTTTCACTGTCCCCCAAAAGGCCTGAAAATCATATTTTCCTTTCTGAGCCCCTCAGTACATTCCTTCGTCTAGAAAGCCAAGAGGGCTACAGTGGTCCTCTTCTGCTTCTTCAAATACCCCTGGTTCCAACTACCCCCTGTCATTCTAAAAATATAGCATCAGTTGATTTTGACCATCCAAAGGCACTCTCAAGTACCTTACTTGATTGGCCCTATAAAATGATATACAGCCAATTAGCAAGCCTCAGAGCAGTCCTTGATTAGTTATAGCAGACACTAGTCAAGACTGTTATGGCCTTCCTGGGCTGCAACACTTTCTGAAAGTGCTTTTGGGCCTGGGCTGATTCTACCAGACTTCTGAGTGAGCTTTGACCAGCTAGGCACAGCCAGTGCTGGATGCTTCCTCTAGCTGAGACCCATTTTCCTTGACTCCATGCTCTAGAGAATGGGCCCTTACCTTCTATATTAAATTTCCTTGCTTTGTTTCCAGATCTCATTTTGTTCTCTCATCTCTTCATGTCCTACCTCTTTCTGAATTACTTCCCTCCAAATTGTTCCTCCAATTTCTTCTTCACCTAGTACTCCATTTGTCTTTTAAGTCTTAGAAGTGTTTCATCCTCTAGGAAGCCTTCCCCTTCCCTCCCCAATAGCAGGTCAGGGTTAGGTGATCTTCCTCTGCAACTCAGAGCACCTTAACTTCTCCTATCAGATCAATCACCATGGTGTGCAGTGATTGCAAGCTCACGTGCCTGAATACCCTACTAACCAAGCAGCTCAGGGCAACTAGGCACATCTATATCATCCACCATGGTGTTTTGCAAACTCCAGGTGCCATGTTGGTAAAAAGGGAATAATAATGTCATTAAAATTTAAAGATATGAAGCTCTTTCAAGATCCTTTCCAGATGTGGGATTTTATTCCATGAACATGTATTATTATCAGTGGGAAAGAGAAATAGTTGGGAAAAGGTTCAGGAAGGGGATCAACCCCAGCCTAGTTCATTGGTGTTCTGGTGATTCTAATGCAGTAAACATGTTAATGATAACAAACTACAAATTTTGCAGGTGGTGGTTTTGAATCAAATTTACATCTTTTGGAATTCAGTATCAATTATTATTGATAAAGAATTTGGGATTAAGGAAAAACAAGCATGGATTAAAAAGACAAGAGGCATATCAGACCCCCAAATTTTTCTAGCATGTGATATTTTGATGTCCAGGTAGACAGATTAGAAATCTGTGGATTGCATTCCTCATGAGTTATGTAAATTTTTGAAATTAAAGGGAAAAGTTCTCTGTGAAAAATGTGTTTTGCATTTGGATGAACCAAAACTGTACAGAGACCTAAATAGTGGTTATTCTGAAAACAGCTGTTTTTTCCTCCTGTCCCCATTTAAACTTCTTTGTCTTTTTTAAATCTTGCAGAAAGAGTATGAACTTTGGAATATGAGATTCAAACAATCTCCAAAAAATATGCTATTAGTCAAAGTTGCTTAACATTGTAAACCTGAGTGTGCTCACTTTCAGAAAGACAGTGACAAGCTTTACCTGCCAGGTTACTGTGAGAATTAGTTTATGTTAACAATACTTAACCCAGCACCTGGAGAATGAGGTAGCATCTTGGTGTTAAAGCAATTTTGCTTAGAAGCATTTCTTCTGTAGCACCCACACATACACAAACACAAACACACACATAAATACACACATACATACAGATTTTCTTTAAAAAATAAACTAAATTTCAAGTCAGTGTTTTAGGAGTGCAGGTGGATTTCAGAAAAGTGCTTAACTTCTATGCACAAACTTATCAATAGTTTTGTTTTTTAAAAAATTTACTTAATATCAGTGACTACTAACCATTACTTTTTTGATCATAAGGAAGCCAATAATAGAAACTACCCAGCTAAAAGAACATTGCTTGGAAAATCATGGACAACCCATAGAAAAGCAAAGGAAAGGATAGAGAAACAGATCTTAGCAAGGATAGGAAGCAAATCAATTCTGAGGTGGTGGGGGGCAGGAACTACTTATCATTAGGGAGAAGTATGTGGCTCATAGTCAAAAAGCTTAAACTATAAGCTATAGATTAGTGTTTTCACCATTTACTACCATATAATAATATTCGGACCCAGTTATTTCAAGGAAGGAATTACTCTCCCACCAGCTGGAAATGGCTTTGACTAATGCCCTTCACTTTTTTTGCTTCAAAGTATGGTTAACTTAAAATTTAGGCATGGAAACTACGAGACAAGATTCAGATTCATAAGATTTTTAATGTTATATACTTGGGGTTTACTTGTTATCATTGAGTGATTAAGAATATATAAACTCTAAATTTTATTTGACAATAATATTTTTTCCTAAGCACTGCCCTGGAAGATAAATTTGTTGTACTTTAAATATTTATTTGAAATTTGCTATGGAATTGCCTAGGGTGAAAAGTCTAGATGGATTTTTAAAATTAATTTTCAGTAGATGAAGGACACAATCAAATGGGTAGGATGAATTTAGAAGAAAAATTAATTAATAACAAAACTTTTAGTTAGGTGTTGTATGTAAATGTTACTTGAACTGGAGCATTTGATTTCTGTGCTGTGTTATCCATGTAAGCTCTTCTCTCTCTCTGATGTATGTGGGTGCCTGCGTGCTCTGATGCTCAGACACAGGAATGGTTTCCAAGGAGATATTATAACAAATTCTGCTGGTGTCAGGCTGTAAGTAAGCAATGCTGAATCACCTCCTCTCCAAGCTAGGCTGATGCCTTAGCTAAAAGGAGAGAGGTGTATAACAAACTGAATTTATAAAAAAGAAAAAAAAATTGAATAGGCTCTGTGTCTGGGTCATAGCTCACTGAAGCCCTTTCAGAACCTGATGTGAACACACATGTCAGAGGCTAGGCCTCTCTACACCATCAGGGTCCTTTTCAAATACTAGGAGTGCTAGCAGCAAAGAGAATGTTCCCTGAGGAGAGCCATCCTTGTGCACAGCTTTAGGTCTTCTCAACTGCTCTGCTTCCTGCACCCATGATGTGGCACCCACTTCTAGACAGGCTTTCGCCCATCTGGTACAGGTTCCACCTGACAACACCTACCTTGGGCCCTCCCACTCTTGCTACCTGCCCTAGAGTCCCTCTGCAAGTATGGGGACACAGGGAGGAGCTGATGGGCAACTGAAATCCCCTTCCATTCCTCAGGTGATTGTAGGTTTTTCAGCAGACCCCACAGGATGGAGCATAATGCAGTCAATTCAACATCTATCTTTTTTCTCTCCCTCCCTGCTTTGTTTCCTTGTCTCTGCCTCCTACTCCCTGAGATCATTCTCTAAGTCAACTACTCACATAGAAGCCTCTGCCAGCTACTGGGGGAAACAGGCTGAGTCAACGCCCCAGGGTTGTCCTCTTAAATCGGCTTACTCTTCCTGCTCAGGTCCCTAAATAGGATCATAACTTATCTTTTAAAACTTAAATTTCAATGACAGATTAGAATCATTGAAATTTTCTCACAGATAATCGAATATTTGCAATTACACACAAAATAATACCACTTTCCTATAAATGGTACTTTGTTTTTAGCGTTTGACTATTTTATTGAGCACTTAAAATTGAATTCTTATTTTTTGGTAACCTTAGCACAACCTTCCTGTAGAATCTATAGCCCATCTGGCAGACATCCTGGACAGATAAGCTGGCTCACTAACTTCATGAATAAGGAAATAGGGTTGAGAGTAAGTCAACAATAACTAACTTCTCTTGACAGGAACATTAGGACCTTATGATTTAGAAGATTAGGCAGAGATAAATAGGCAAATGAACTAAACAAACATTTCTCAAAAGAAGAAATACAAATGGCCATAAAATATATGAAAAAAATGTTTCAACATTTGTAAAAATCAAAACTACACTGACATTTCATCTCACTCCAGTTAGTATGGCATTCATCAAAAATACAAACAATAATAAATGCAAGAGAGCATGTGGGGGAAAAAGAATACATTTACACTGTTGGTTGGATTATAAATTAGAACAACCATTCTGAAAAAAAAATATGGAGGTTCCTCAAAAGAATAAAAATGGAACCCCTCTCAATGATGTAGCTATGCCACTCCTCGGTATATATCCAAAAGAATTAAAGTCAGCAAATTGTAGAAATAGATGCATGCCCATGTTTAAACCAGCACAATTATAATAACAAAACTATGAAACCAGCCTAGGTGTTCATTAGCAGATGAATTGATAAAGAAAAAAAAATATATGTATATGTATACATACATACACACACACACACACACACACACACACACACAATAGATTGGGAAGGGGAAGGTGGTGCACACCTGTAATCCCATTGGCTCTGGAGGCTGAGGCAGGAGGAAAGTGAGTTCAACGCCAGCCTCAGCAAAAGCGAGGCACTAAGCAACTCAGTGAGACCCTGTCTCTAACTAAAATACAAAAAAAAAATAGGGCTGGGAATGTGGCTCAATGGTTGAGTGTCCCTGAGTTCAATCCCCTGTACACCGCCCCACAAAAAAATAAAATAAAATAAAAATTAGATTTGGAAAGGAGGAGGAAGTAGTTTGTGACTAAGCAAGAGAGGGAATCTTTTCAAAGAGATTATGGCCCAATTTAATACCAGATTTCACTATTAGTACATTTTGTTTGAATATTTGTTTAGTTTACATTCAAGTTACCACTGTTTATGATATATCTATTAAGCATGTGGCATTATTAATCCCATAGGGGTAGAATGATAAATGTTTTCAGTCAACAGAGGAGTTGCAATTGAGTTGGGTAGAAGTAATTAGAGAACAATGTTTGACAATAAATAGAACCAAAGTGGAGAGAGTGAGTTCCACATAAATTAATAACAAAGACATAATAAGTGGGAATATGATTGTGCTCAGGAAGACTTCACAAAAGACATGAATTAAATTAGGAAATGTCTGATTTGGGCTGGTAGAAAATTTGAGGAAGTTATTTTAGGCAGTTGCAAGACTATGAACAAAGATATGGGAAATTATTCATTTGATCATTTTCACATAGTGTATGCTAAACATCATAACTAGTTCTAGGGATATAATGATGAATAAGGCACTCGTGGAGCTGGTAGGCAATTGGGGGGAATTTATGAATGAGCTTGGTCTGTATTAAGCCAACCTCCACGGATCAAGTTCTCTTCTGAGAAGGCCCTTGAAAGATGGAAGTAATACTGATAATTTTATTAGAGAATTTTGTTTTATAGATCTTTATCTCATTTGAAAATATAAGTCAACTTTTATCATGTTATATTTCACCAGTGTAATACATATTTTTCTGGGAAACTGAGAGATGTAATTAGCAGACAGCTGTCTCTTTGATCCATAAGTTATTATATATATTGGTTTTGCTTTCAGAAAAATAAATGAAGACAACATTATATATTGATATTCAGGTCTTTTCACTTATTGCTTTTCTGATCAGAGCTATGATAGATATGTATTTCTAGCTACTAAAAATGGATCTTTTTCTACAAAATTCTGGCTTGAGGGTTTAGATAAAAGCAGTTCAAGAGAGTCTTAAAGAAGTTTATGCTGAAATTCTCTCTAATTACTATAATTTTTGACCTGTCCTTTTAAATTTGAGATAAAAGGAAACAATAAAATATAAAAAGTCAAAGTCTAAACAATGTCATAGGGCCTAAATCTATTTCTTATCATATATAGAACAAGAATTTGGACAAATACCTGGGACAAGATGTTATTGGCAATAGCATCCAAATGATCCTTCTTCTCAGCTGAGAATTTAGTGGGAAATCCCTCCTTGCTTTCTAAATTTCCTGCATTGTTGTTCTATTCTGTGTATTTCAAAGATCAGAAGGAAATAAAACTGACCTGGTAGTTTATTGTGATGACTATTGCTTCTTTCTAAAGAGCAGAGAGAAGTCATTTCTGTAGATTGTGACTTCCCTCCTCCTGATTGCATCATGTAAGAAGCTACCTGTGTGGAAAAGGAAATCAATTTGAAAGCAGTTGGTGGCCGTGTCTAACACAAATTTTATGAATAACATGAAAAGAGGCACTGGCAATGTTGAAGGAGATTTTAAAATATTGACAACAGGAAGGACTTGGAGACATGTCATTTTGATCTGCTCAGTAAGGTGACCTGCCCCGAAGCTGTTGCCCCGTCATTAATTATCATCATCCTCTGGTTCAAAGCCTGGAGATGGGCTCCAGGTTCGGTTTGACCTTTTCCAAGAATATGCACTTGATTAAGCAATGTGCTATAACAGAAAACATGAATTTATTCATTTAAAAATATCCATTATAGGGGCTGGGGCCGTGGCTCAGTGGTAGAGCACTCACCTAGCACATGTGAGGCCCTGGCTTCGATCCTCAGCGCCACATAAAAATAAATAAATAAAGTAAAGGTATTGTGTCCAACTACAACCAAAAAAAGAGAGAGAAATAGATATTTTAAAAATATATATCTGTTGTAGCTGTGTGCCTGGCCATGGGAATGCAGTCATGAACATTTGATCCTGTTGAAGCTGAGAATTTGGTAAGAGATCCCGACTACAATAAAGGTGTCAGACACATAACATGACACAATTTCAGGCACTTTTCTCACCCTTGAGAATATAATAGTCTAAAGGGAGAAGTCAGTACTTATGGGATGGGGGGAAGCCTACTAAAGTACAGGGAGCCAGAAGGCCAGGAACTTGTGATTAGGTGCTATTTCAAATTCACACTGACCCACCATTTTCTTCCTTTGATTTTTGGACTGTCTACTTGCTGCCCAGTGATATCCTACATATCCTTTTACTATAGAGGTTTTCATAATCTCCTTTTGTGACTTGAGAATAGTTTTATCGTCCAACCTAGGATTCTTATGCTTTCTGTACTTTTTATGAAGTACTGAGTAGAAATATATGAAACCAAGCAAAGTCCTAGTATGGAGATGTCAAGAGAGCCACATTCTCTCTAAGCACTTTTCTAGGGTTTATTCCAAGGTTCTAGAAACCAGCAAAAGCAAAGACAAGACCACTTGATAAAACCTCTGAGTCTAAGCATCTCCAAATCAAAAGTGAAGACAACAGTTACAGAGTTGCTTCTTTCTACTCTCCAAATTAAGCTACCTTTTCCTCTATCCATCCAGCCCTCCCTATATCACCTCCCTTGGTTTCTTGGAGGGAATGGCAAGACATGTGTTGTGAAACAGGCAAAATAATTCACTTTCTTAAGCCTTTGTTGAAGCTGACCCCTGTGAGCGGAGCCAGTGACTTGGTTGCCCTTCCCACAAGTCCACGTGCATCCTGAGGCTTCCTGGTAATCTGCAGGTCAGCCTCATCTCCATCTTTTCTGATGTACCCTCTGAAAGGCCAGTGAAGCAGTAGATCTAACATACCAATTCCCAACTTCATCCCTTACTTTACTTAAAAAAAAAAAAAGTTTGAGAAAGAGAAGAAGCTAAGTCTAAACAGACATCATCTGCAATCAATCTATTCACACAATCCTCAAAGCATGTTTTGTCTAACTAATAAGTAATTTTTAAAAAACTGGTTTTGTTTCTCTCATTTCTTCTCTTATATTCTTTCCATGTGATTTTGTGAATAATTGCTTAGTCAATTTATTAATTGTGGCACCAGCTGCATTTTTATGAGTTTGGGGCCATATTACTTGAGAGAACTCTTTCTTCACTAATGCCACCTAATAAAGGGAGGACCTCTAAGACACTAATGTGCTTAAACACAGGAGCAGGAGGTAGGTCTAGGCTGTTAATCCAGCATTAACACACTCCCAGTATCTCCCCTCCAGTTAGGGTGTCCAGGTGGGATGCTATGCTATAGACATTGAGATAAGATTTGAATTCTTTTTTGTTATTGTGAAAAAGTATACCTTACAAGAAAAATAGTATAATATCTTGCAAGGTGCTGTTCTGAAAATAAAAAGCAAATGTTCTTAAATGAGTAATGATAGACTGGTAACAAAATTAAATATAGTATTTTAATGTAGATTACAAAGTGCTGTGACAGATGTACCAGGGACAGATCTTCTCTAGAGGTTGGTAGACAAAGTCAAGATGTTTGCATTTGGGATACTGTGGATGAAATGTACAATAAGAGAGAAGTAGCCCATTTGAGGAAGAAAATGGAAAGCATAAAAATGTAGTGTTGAATAACCTGTAAATTTATTCATTCATTTGGCATGTATTTTTGACCCCTATTTTGTGCTGATTATCATGCTGACAAATAGAGTAATGGACAAACATGCTCTGTTGTAGCCACATTAACTAGCAAGGTACTAACTAGGTATACTGAAGACATCTTCAGCTAGGTAAAACATGACTCCAGGGCATATGTAAAGAGTAGTGCTGAGCCAGTGCAATGGCACAGGCCTGTAATCCCAGTGGCTGGGAAGCCTGAAGCAGGAGTATTACAAGTTCAAAGCCAGTCTCAGCAACTTAGTGAGGCCTTATGCAATTCAGCAATAACCTATCTCAACATAAAATATAAAAAGGGCTGGGGATGTGGCTCAGTGGTTAAGTGCCCCTGAGTTCAATTCCCAGGACAGAAAAAAATAAAAGAGTGTCTAAGGAGGGCAGGCATTATTATTCAGCCCTGTCTCCCTTCAAAGCTGTAACTTCTCCCCTACTTTGCAAACCATTTTCATTCTGAATCCCTTATTTTCCAGAAATTAATTATAGATATTAAATAGCAATGGTGTTTAGAAATCATGCACTGTCAATGACTATCTCTGTGGCCAGTGCAATAACAAGCAACAGAGGTTTACAGATTATAACTTCCTTTCTTGAATGCAATGCTTGTAACTAAAAACTCACAAATTCCTGGGAAGTTGATATTATAATCCATTCTATAAATAAGAATAATGGAGTTTGTTCCAACTGAGCTACTTGGTGAGAGAACCAGGCTAAAACATTCATCATTCTCCAGGGTTCTGTCCACCCTAGTCCCTTGAGTATTAGTAAATTACTTTAAAATACAACTGAATTACCTTACCTGAGTATCTCCATAGTGCCTGAGCAGTGAGAGTTTTGTATTAGTTGCCTGGTTATCTCTTGAGAGAGTTTGTGAATGGTGTAAGAATAATTCCACCAAGGTGGAAATTAGATTTCAGTGGTGGTGTTCAACATAATCATTTCATTCACACTGAGAAGTGTTAGAGCATGAAATGAAGTGACAGAGAAATTATTTTCAAACCTGGACATTTGCTTGGACACAGGAATGTTTACCCATTATAAATTTAACATAGTAGGATTCATTTTTTTAAAAAATGAAAACTTCTCTTTGAGGACAAAATGCTGAGATTCTTGGGAGAGTGAACTAATTTCCCCATAGTTCTAGCTATTTGGTTACATCAGTTAGGAGCTAGTCGGGTCCCCAGGGGGGTGAAATGTAATTTGCAGAAGCACCAACCATGACGCTTTTCATAATTCCCAATCTGATGCTGTCATCCCACTTCATTTGTAGATCACCCCTGTGTGCACAGCCCTCTGTTTGTGCTTTACATATATTCATTTTCCCATGTAAGCTTCACAATAATCTTGCTAGAGATGTTGAGTGACATGCCTGTGACTACACAGCTAGTAAATAAAGGAGGCAAGATTGACACCTGCCAAAGGCATGTAGCTTTAAACCAATGTTTTTAAATTTTATACTTCAGAAGGGCATTGGGACACTGAAGGGGCTAGGAGGGGTAGGTCAAGTCTATTTTCTTCTGTTTTATAGAGCATCCCCTTCTTCCCTCCAGGCTTATCTGCCTTATCTCTCTGTGGTGGGAGTTCTTAATTTTAATGCTCACAAAAATAACAGCACAACTCATATAAACAAGAGGAAAACAGTTTATTTATTTGTTCAACAGATGTTGGAATCCCCACTAAGAGCTGTCATCGATGACAAACTGGGAAGAAAGAGCTAAGTAGATATCTTGAGAGGTCTAAGCTTATTTCAAACTAAACAGTTAAGAGTCCTTTTTTTAAAAGATACAGTTTTTCAGAGAGCCACATTGGCTGCCTGGGTATGGGGCACTCAGATGTTCTATAATGCCGAGGTGACTTGGGGCCTATTCTTTTGGCTCTTGCATGGTCCTGGCCAGGCTCCCGGGCTGGAATAGCCTCCTGCTCAAGTTACAGCTCTTCTACTTCTGGCTGTGACTCTCATTTGTCACTAGTCCAAGCAGCCAGCTCTGCAATCTTTAAGAGACACCTCATCCCTATGAAGAGGACCCCCTCTGGCTAAATTGGCTCCTTCTACCAAGTTAGACAATAAGAATTTCCCTGCTGGTCTTAACAAATCTATTCTCAGCAAAGTTATGAACAGATCTAGTTACACACAAAATAGAATTGATTGCCTTTCCTCACTTAATAGACCGGTCATTTGACTGCATTTGTAATGGATAAGAATAATAAATTGCAAAATATTAGTACTTGACTAAAAAGACATCCACATCCTTTCTCCCCACCTTCTATGTTGAGAAAGCTGGAGTCCAGAGGTCCAGTGTTTAAGTCCCTCACACCACACTGCTCATGTATCATGAAACTCTGTCAGTAAGAATGGATAAAGGTTGACCCAGTGCCAGGGCACTAAAGTCACATGCACGTCATACCTTTATAAAATTAACCTGTCAAGGAGAATTTGTGCAATTGCTTTGGCATACATCCGTTTTCTATGAAATCTTTTGAGCCCAAAGAGATCAAGTACATTTTTTAAAGCCATTTGTCTATAAGTCTCTTATATATTTGGAGGGCATATGAGATACCAAGGTTGGGAAGAAAATGAAGGTGCATAAGCTAGCTCAGAAAGATTTTTTTCTTTTTTAGTTCCTTATCCCTTATTGCCCAGAAATTAATTATATCCCTAACCTTGGTAGCTTCAAAATAATGCCGCCTTTAGGGAGCATGATAGGAGATTTTCAGCAGAAAATATATTCAGCATGGAAAAAAATTCTCTTCCATGAATACTGATATGTTGCCTAAGTATTTTATCCTCAATTTTCCAATCAGTTAATTATCCAAATAAAATATAAAAGAAATTATTTTGGGGATGAGGTACCATCCATAACATGTAAGGACTTTATAAAAGAAACAAAATGGCTTTTTAAAATGTCAGAAAATGTTCTAGACTAGAAATGTCTTTTTTCTTTTCATTGCAGACTACTGTCTTGGATTCGGGTAGAAAGCAGTGCATGAGGCAAGCATTTATGAGCTGTGACTTTCTGACCTAGCTCTGGGGAGCAAAGGGAAGGTGGGGAGAAAGGGGGTGCAGAGTCCCAAGGGGGAGGATGGAGGGATTTGAAGAAGCTCCCACTTGCCTGGCCTTCAGGACCACATACTTCTTCAATGACCTGTGTTCCACAATACCATGCCTCTCAGAGGTCTGAACCTGCCCCCATCCCCACGATATCAGCAGTCCCTTATTTCTAACAGGCAGGGACACTACCTCTTCAGGCAGCCTCTGGGGAAGCTATAGCAGCATCCTAGTCCAATGTTGGAGAGATGTGAGAGCTCCTCTCTGGAAACTATTATGGGCTAAATTATGTACCTCTACATTTCAGATGTTTAAGTGTGAACCCCAAGTACCTCAGAATGTGATTTTATTTGAAGTAAAGGTGTATTTAGATGTGATTATAGATGTGATTAGATGAGGTCATACTGTCCCAGAGTTGAGTCCCTAATCAATTACCATTACTATCCTTATAAAAAGGGGAAAGTTGGACACAGACATGCATAGAGGGAAGACAATGAGAATATCGTCTATGTGCCCTGGAATACCCGAGGCCACCCTTCCACCAGAAGCTGGGGGAGGCACAGAACACAGCCCTTAGATGTAACCAACTCTGCTGACACTTTGTCCTTGGACTTGGAGCCTTCAGTGCCGAGAGTGAGACAATAAATGGTGTGTAAGCACCCAATTTGAAGTGCTTTGTTACTTTGTTAAGAAAATAACACAAGGAACTTGCCTCTTCCTACTCCCATCCCATAGATGGCATCCCTCGTCTTGTTCTTCTCTAATTGTACCTAAATATTCCCCTTTTATGACTGGACTGTCCTTGAAGGCCTTTATTTGTACTTGGCCAAGGCCTTGTCCCTCTCCCAGGAGTCTCTGCATGGAAGTCTTATATGTGATTATGAAATGTAGAGTCTTTCCTGTCCCTGTCTGGGGAAGCGATAAAGCATGGAGTCAAAAGCACAGGTGTGGAGGTCAGAAGGAACAGGGCTTAATCTCTTATTGACTGCTCCACTTTGGGAAGTTAATCAAGCTCATCCATTAAATGAGGCACTAATGCTCCTCACTTTGTAGGATTAAGTGAGATCGTAAAAGTAAAACACTTAGTACAATTTCTGACACAAAGCAACTCAATTAATGAAAGTTATTAAAAATAGTAGCTATTAGGGGAGCTTCAGGCATGGAGGAGCAGGGGTGGAGGTGTTCTCATGGAGTCTTTTCAGCTCTCTGAAATTAGACGAGACAGCTGCCTACTCTGTTATGTAACTCCAGAGGCACATTTATAGTCATCATTAAGCCCAATAACCACATGACCCCTCTGTGTCTTGCAGGATCTAAGAAGCTATAAGATTTTAACATTAGAATAAAAGGATTTGATAAGACACAGGATAGGAATAACACTCAAGAACCAGATGATGTTGTCCCCTGCATCACCCAGAAGGGAGGGAGCAGTCAGGAGGCACACAGGGTCAGTAATATCTAACACTGATATAAGAAAACAAAGCTCCCTTCTACTTACCCATGTAAGTTGATTAGTGTCTCTGAGCTTCAGTTCCTTACCTATAAGTTGTCCTTATATAATCATTATATAATCATTGATCAGAAAAATTTCCTGCCTTCTGTGGGGGATGTTTGCAAATTTCCACCAATAACATCAAACTTGTCCTTGTGAATTGCTTTGACCAGTGGAAAGGGAGGGACATTATGGTTATGCTTTCAGTCCTCTCAGTACATGTCACCATGAAAGCAAATGTCAAGATGGTGCCTCTGTCAGCCTGGCTCTGAGGATCTGTGATGAGCAGATTGCTTTTGTGACCCACAATGGGTATCAACTGTGAACAATAAAATAACTGCTGCTTTAATAAAATAACTATCATATATTGGGGCTGTTTGTTTTCACAGCACAACCTTGCCCAGTGGTAACTGACGTAGGTGGAAAGTCAGTCCCACCAAGTCAGTCTCTTCTTCACAGGACTTTGGTGAAAAGCTTTGCAAATGCAAAGTGTCTTGTAATTATAGGTCAATACTTGAAGGGAAAAAACCTGCAATTCCCATGAATTATCCTCTACTCCCACCCCAAATAAAACAAGTATGATTAATGCTTATTAGTTGAGGGGAAAACAAATAAACTAAAAACCCTACTGATCAAGAGCCAAATTTCTTTTTCTCAAAATAGCAGAAAGAATAAAAATGAAGTAGAATTATTCACAAATGACTTAAAAAGAAGCACCTTGGGAGCTTGCTTAAATCAGGCTGTCCTCCCACTGGCTGTCTCAAATCTCTACCTTTTGATTTTTTGCCTTTTTTTTTTTTTGCATGTTTCAAATGTCTAGCAGGTCTACTTGAAAGTTGTACTTTTCTTTATATTTGAAAGCAAACTCATTAAACATGTATATGAAGCCACAATGTTGTAGGCAAAAAGAAAAAGATGGACAGAAGGAGGGACAGAAATAAGTTACTTAGAAGACATTTATTTTCTGCAGAACTTGTAATATGCAGTGTTTACTGCATAAAGAGAGTAACATGGGCTTTTTAATTCTCATGTCAAATTCACCAATAATCCCAGAGAAACTTCCATTTTGTTCTCAATGCAGAAAGTCAGCATGGGTCACTAAAGAGGGAGGAAAAAAAGCTAAAACCCAAAACACAGTTGACCTATTTTACTTTCATTTTAATATTTGAAAAAGTAAATGCCAAAATTTCTAGTAATTTGCTTCAATCAGACTAATTAAATCACACAAAAAACTTCATCCACGAGTACTTAAATCCCCCACACCTGCTTAGTTCTTGTGCTCCACTCTGGAAGAACAATATTAACACAAATTTCTTATTTCTGGAAGTTCCTAAGAGCACAGACTTGCCTTTTCTCTTTTGAAAATGCCTTCTGTAGGGGTTTCAGCTTTGGGGGAACAAGATATTACTTGTTTTAAAATAGAAATAACCTCAAGCCTCATTTTCTTCCATTTCTTGCTGAGCTATGTGGGTTGAAATTAAAAGGAGACAAATGGTAATCATTGTAATGGTGAGAGTCTGCCATTATAGGCAAACTGGAGAAGATGCCTGGGGTAAGAATGCTGAGGAAGTTCTAACTCTGGCGGATCTATCTCAAGCCATCCATCAGGTCTGTCAAGAGCACATGGAAACATGCTGGAGTGATAAGCCAGGGCCTACACAGAGGTGTGAGACTTCATTGATTTGAGTTCCTGGGCTGTGGACGTTTGTCTTAAACTACTTCCTTTGAGGTGTTGCCCTTCTTGACACAGAAATGAAAAATGTCTCCTCTAATTTAAATCTGATGAAAAATTGAGAGTTACTCTCACTTATTGCAAGAAAGAAAAGAGCACTTAGACACAGGTAAACAGCTGATAGAAGATCCTTCTCTAAGAGATCCTGTGTAAGAGGTGAGGAGAAGGTGCCTTTCAACCAGCCTCCAGAAAGTACACCCAAAGGAAGCTTCAAAATTTACCATCTCAGGGCTGGGGATGTGGCTCAATCGGTAACGTGCTCGCCTGGCGTGTGCGGGGTGCTGGGTTCAATCCTCAGCACCACATAAAAATAAAATAAAAATGTTGTGTCTGCCAAAAACTGAAAAATAAATATTAAAAAATTCACCATCTCAAGGTGAATTTTTTTTTTTATAAAAAAAATTCACCATCTCAAGGGAATGAAAAGACATGCCACAGGCTAGGAGGAAACATTTGCAAAAGACATATCCAATAAAAGACTGTTCTCCAAAATTAATAATCTAATTTAAAATATGCAAAATATCGGAACAGAAATTCCACCAAAGACAAAATATATAGGTAGTAAATCTGAAAAGATGTTCAGCATCATAAATCCTTAGGGAATTGCAAATCAAAACAAGGAGATACCACTACATACCTGTTAGAATAGCCAAAATCCAAAACACTGACAACACTAAATGCTGGCAAAGATGTAGGGGGATAAAAATTGCTGATGGGAAAGCAAAATGCTACAGCCATTTTGGAAAACAATCATTTTAAAAAAAAAAAACTATGTTTAACTACTCATCACTCAATCCAGCAGCAAGCTTATGTGCATGCAAAAACATGTACATAGATGTTACTAGCTATATTCAAAATTACCAAAATTTGGAAGCAACCAAGATATTCTTCAGTGGGTGAATGGATAAACTATGGTACATCCAAAAATGGACCACTTATTCAGCACTAAAAAGAACTGAGCTATCAAGATTTGGAAAGACATTAATGAAACTTAAGTGTCTATTACTATGTGAAAGAAGCCAGCCTGAAATGGCTACATATTATATGATTCCCACTATATGACATTCCAACATGTTACATTCTGGAAAAGCCAAAACTATGGAGACAATAGATTTGGGGATGGGAGTAACTGAGTAGGAGGAACACAGTGAATTTTTAGAGCAATGAAATTACTCAGTGGGATACATGTCTATATATACATGTATACATGTCTATATATTTGTCAAAAAACAGAATAAACAATGCCAACAGTCCCTAATATTAACCATAAACTTTGAGTGATAAAGATGTGTCAATATGTATCAGTGTAGTTTCAATCATTGTGACAAATGTTCTATCTATCTATCTTTCTATCTATCTATGTATGAACCCTGTAGTTTCTGCTCAGTTTTGCTTTGAGTCTAAAACTGTTCTAAGAAGTAAAGTCTATTTTTTAAAAAGAAGCATCTTTGATTATGAGGTAGCTTTAAGTAATCCATGAATCCAAAGTCTAGGTTCTCCAACTTTTAAATATTCTTTTCCATTATTCCTATAATCCTTGAACCATAACAGAAACTCCATCTCCAAGGAGTCTTTCCATTTTTTTTCAGTGCCAGAGATTGAATCCATGGCCTCACACATGGTGGGTAAGTGTTCTACCACTGAGCTACACCCCAGCCCATCTTCTTTTTCTTTGTAAGGGAATATTGACATGTCTGTTATGGACTAGGCATTCTGTGAAGACCCAGTACTCCTGTGTCTCTTTGACACACAATCTCATTTCATTGGCACACACTTTTTTGTTTTGTTTTACATTTTAAGATCTAAAATACGTATTTCTGTTAAAATAGATAGTCACTTTTTAATTGTTGGTGCTATTTTTTGCTTAGTAATAATATATAGGAAAAAGATAGGTCTTTCTTATACTCAGAATCTTAGACTTCACAAAATATGGGTGATAAACAAAAGAAAATATGGGGCTTTATCTCAGTTGGGGAGACAACATTAAATGACTAGTCATGCAAAAATGTTAAAATTATAATTGTGATTAGTGCTTTGAAAGAATGGTACATACTTCTAGGGACCCAGGAAGGCTTCCTGGAAGAAGTGGAAATAGCCTGAGAAATAAGAATTGCAAGAAATAAGACAGTTTCAAAAAGCCAAAGGTTGAATGTTTTCTCTGATAGGTGGAGGCTAATCCACAAAAAGTGGGGAGAGGGGAAGAATAAAAATTCAATGGATTAGACAAATGGGGAATGAAAGAAGGGAGGGGAATGAAAAAGGAAAGACAATGGAATGAATTTGAGATAATTTTCCTATGTACGTATATAAATATACCATAGCAAATCCCATCATCATATAAATCCACAAGAATGGAGTTCTAATTAGAATAGATATCCATGCTTGTATAATTATCTCAAAATGAATTCTACTGTCATGTATAACTAAAAAGAACTAATAATAAATAAATAAATAAATAAATTAAAGACCCAGGAACTCTAAAAATGCATTCCTCACTCCCAAGGTGACTCCCATTCTCCCTTGAATATATATTCCTTGCTCTCCTCAATAAATCTTGGCAGTGCCTCTAAACAAAGAGAGGAGGGATAAGTATGAACAGTCCCAGTGGCGAGAACTACAGATACAGAGGTTCTGAAGTGGAAGGGAATTAGAAGTTGGGAAGATGAGGTGAAGGATGCCAGGAGCAAGGGAGAGTGTGAAGTGATGGGAGAGAATCCTGGGGAGGTGGGAAGCCTCCTGCGAGGCACCCAAGTGGGAATGCCAAACAAACAGCGGGTTGTCTGGGTTGGGAACTCCAAAGGGGCTCCCCGAGTGAAGATGAAAGATGTTGAGTCATCTGAATCTGGACAGTAATGGAAAAGCCCTGGGGGGATGCCGTCACCCAGGCTGTGGCCCACAACTTTGGCTGCATTTTGAAATCTTCTGGGAGGCCTTTAAAAATCTCAATGCTGAGGTTGCCCACAAAAACAATTAAGGAAAGAACCTAAGGGAATGGGGATCAATATTTTTAAGGCTCCCACACGAGTGCCCAGGTACAAGTCCTAGAGAAAATACAGAAGGGAAAACAAGGAGGTGCTGGAATGAAGAGTGGCGAACTCTGCTCCCTGATGGCCGAGGAGACGAAGAAGAAATGACCCTGGATCTATGGAAAAATCAGGAGAAGGTAGGGTCATAGAAGTCAAGAGGAAAAGGTAGGGCTTGTCTGCAGTGTTGAGTGATGCAAGAGTTAAAGGAAGGAAGGACTGAAGATCCTAATTGGGCCAATCACAGAGGGGTCAACGGTGACTTCATGGGATCTGTTTATGGGTAGAATGGAGACATATACAGGCAGAAATATTTAAATAATACAAAAGAAGCAGCCAGATCACTCCATACTGAGGACTAAATTTACAAGCAGGAACACCAAGAAGGATTGAGAACTCTTTAGAAATCTGGCTGTAAGAGGATGCAAGTTGAGGAGATTGTGGGGTAATGTTTTGTTTTTGTCGATGAGAATTATCTAAGCATGTTTGAGAGTGAAATGAAACAACAGTTTTAATATACAAGTGATGACAGCATACATTTCCTGGAAAGCTGAGAAAAAATGAAACCCAAACAGGTGGATGGACTAGGTTTAGAGGCTGTGTTAATGAAGGTGGAATAGGCAGAAGTTCAGGTTGGTGTTCATGTGCAGCAGCCGGAAGAGAAGGGGGCTTTGAAGCAGGTTTCATCTAATGTATGGAAGTAGATCAGAAATCTGGTATCAGCCCATGTCCCTAGTTTAGCTTCAGAAGTTATGGTTCTCCTGAGGACAGCCTTATCCACGGGCTGCTGTCCATGTGTGTTGATTATCTTGTTGGGCAGAATATCCCTTCAAAGTCCCTGTTCATAGACACACCACTAATATGTTAATTCTTCTATGCAAGAGTTTTTCCTTTGTTGACTAATGAGGAACTGTGTCCCTGATTTTAGAACATGGACACTAGTCTGACAAAGGTTTACCTAGTATTCACTCTGTGCCAAGTGCACCAGTGATAAAGAACAGAAAATTGGAAAGTGAAAAAGAGGGAGAATTTTTAAATTCCTGCTTACCCTGCCCTTGACCCTAGAGACTAACCCTCCGTATAGGAGACTAATGACTAATAAGTAACTTCTGATACTTAAAGTATCCAATCACTCCACGGACACTGGGAACACTTCCTCTTTCTGATTGTTGTTTTTAAGGCACTATTGCAAGTACACACTTGGCTTTGTAAGTGATAGCTTTTAAGACACAGCAGTTTTTAAGCATAAGATACTTCCAAGGGAAGTGCCCTTCATGTATCAAAAGCATTTAGTATCAATGCCTATGGGAAAGGAGGACAGTAGTTTTGTTGTCATCTAAAAAATTTGGTTTAAATTTACTTATTCATGGAATTAGAAAATCTCCTAATTGGGAGGATCCTTGAAGATGATCTTTGCCAGTCTCACATCTAAAGTAGAGGATTCCTCTGGCTGCAAGAGAAGCTGGTTGGGGTTGACGTGTGGGGCTGGGGTAGGGGTAGGAGGACTTCAAGGAGCAAGTGTAGACAAGGAAGGAGATTGTGCTATTAGTACACAGACCTCCCCATACACACACCCACACAAGGCTCTCTTACTTTCTTTGTTCTTCTTTGGTCCAGTTGGTACTAGAGTCAACAGAAAATGAGTGAAAGACACACACAAAAATGCATTTTTCTATATTGTACTTACAATACTTTATATAATTACATTTCATTTTATCCTCATTAGATTTTAAGAAGTGATTGCTACTTTTTCCAATTTTCAGATGAGAAAACACAAAACTTAGAAGTAATATTATAATAAGATAATTATTATAATATAAATGTATGAAATGATAGCAGGATTTGAATCCAGATGTGTCTCTTAGAAAGTCAATTCATGCAGGTGACAAGCATTAGGTAATCCCGGAGCCAAGGAAGACCAAAAGTCTTAGATCAACAATATTCCCAAGGCTCCCCAGAGCACGTTCAGAGGCTCTGTGTCAGCCAGAGTCCTGATTTGACTTGTCCTGTGTACAGGGAGGAGAATACTAAAACTGGAGAAAGCAATTTAGAACTTTCTCCTATGAATAATGATTTCTATATGACTGTAGATGTCTTCAAACGACCTGGCTTACAGGTTGTTGGTGATTTTGTAGGATTTCTACAAGGATCTACTTCAAGAAAGGCGACTATTTTAGGCTGAGGCTTGCAAGGAATCCGGATAAACTGAAGCCCACAGGGACGGAAAAGGGAAGAGTAGTGAACTGAGGCAGTGCTTCTCAAGCTCTGTATATATCAGAATCACCTGGGAACATGATAGGGAAAAAAAAGAATTTAATAAGTGAATGAAATAACAATCGGGATGACCTTCTCTGCTAACTGATAGATTATAAATATAAATTTCTTTATATCATTCTGCTAACAAAATGAGTTTGATATTCTGTGCCATGGATTGTGCTGGAAAATACAAAGATCAATATGATAATGCAGCCCTTAGAAAGGTCACTGTCTAGGAAAGCTACGATGAATGAAGATCCACAGCACAGCAATTAAAATCACTATAGATATATAGATGTGACTATACTTACCTGGCGGGGAGGGTGGGGGTGAACTGGCTGGTGTAGGGAGCCACAGGGCCTGTGTGTCTGACCTCAAGAGCATAGATGAAGTGTTAAAACTAGGAGGAAGTCAAAGACTACCTGAGGGAGAGGCCTCAGGTTGAAAGCCAGAGAAGGGAGTCTATGCCAGCAATGACCAGAAAGAGGGATGGAGGCAAAAGCTAGAAACTAGAGTATCCACTAAAAAGGCACATGTACAAGGAAGTGAGACCTGGGAACTACAGTGGAATCAGGAAACAGAAAAATTGTCTGGGTGAGTACTGTAAACGGGAGGGCTTTTCCCTAATCGTGGCTTCTCAAGTCTTCCTGGAGTTTGTCAAATACAGAATTAGCTCCAAATAAAATGATGGAATCCACCCATGAGAAGCTGTTTAGAAGTAGACACAACTCAGGGATTCAGAGAAATCCTTCTGGTCAACTTAGATAGGGCAGACACTGTGAGATTATGGAAGGATTAGGGCTGTGCTCTTGTGGGAGGTGACTTTATGCATGGCTGCAAAACCACCTTAGACTGCATAATGCCTGTTGTGTGGACGAATGCTTGAAGGGTTTTTAATTCTGTAACAAAGACTCAGTTATGGACTATACTGCATGTATTCATTACACACTATTTGCCATTAGTTAGTCTGTTTATGGATATGCATAATAAAGTTACACCAGTCTACATTCTTGTTTTATGGTACCAGGGATTGAACTCAAGAGCACTCAACCATTGAGCCACATGCCCAGCTCTATTCTGTATTTTATTTAGAGACAAGGTCTCACTGAGTTGCTTAGGGCCTTGCCGTTGCTTATGCTGGGTTTGAACTTGCAATACTGCTGTCTCAGCCTCCAAAGCTGCACCGGTCTACATTCTTGATACTGATGGCAAGAAAATTCATTTGGCAGATCAGATAACAATTTCTGGTGGCGTGAATCTGATCTGTCTCTCCACGCCTTTTCTTTTCTTGGTACTAGGGATTGAACCCAGGGCCCCATACTAGGCAAGAATTCTGTCACTGAGCTCCATCCCTAGCCCTTAGCCTTCTTTTCAATGTATCTGTTAATAACTTGATATTCTTTTGAGGAGCTGGATGCACAAATACCAGCAACAAAAAGCACAAAGTTAAAGATTTTCTTAGATGAAGGTGACATGACTTATCATCTTGACTACCAGTGGTTTCAGTGGACCACTGACTCTAAAGTTTAATGATCACCCTTTGGAGAGACTTTGGAACAACTATGCTAAAACCAAAGGCACCATTTTAAGAAGATGCCTTACAGAGCTAATAACCACAGAGTTGTTACTGCATTGCTATATTTAAATGAACATGTGACAACTATTTTGTCTTGAAGAATATCCCAGGAAGCTGCATTTCTCAAGTATAGACATCTTGTAAGTGATTTATCTGTGGTCAAGAACTGTAGAGTCTCAACTTTTCATTTTTCTATGAACTAGAGCAGACTCAATTAGCTTCTGAGTAAAATCTTGGCTCTGGTTGCAGATACTTTCTTAGACCTCTTCAATCAAAACTAGAAGCTTTACAGGCCCATGTTCTTTTTTATCCTTCAATTTTCAGAGGAAGAGGTCCATCCTCTCTCATGACTGGTAACAGAAGGCAGACTAACCCTAAGAACATGTTGGGAGGCCTGATCTTGAATTCACATCAGGACATCTTTCAAAGGTCAGGTATGTGAGAATTCCTATAGGAAGTTAACCCAGCAACCCCCTTTCTCTAGATTCTGTGAAATCTAATCTCAACCTAAACAAAACTAGCTAGAAGAGTGTACTTTGGTGTTGTGCTGTCAGGTTCATTGAAAGAAATAGCTCTGAGAAAAGAAAATCCTGCTTAATATAAAGTCAATACTGATGAATATTTGATATTCATCATAATACCCCTAATATCTGTAGGGAAATCCACCAGACTTCTCTCATTGGTAATAGTTTAGTACATGTGTGAGTCACTCACAATTTTTTAATTGGGAGGTAAAATTTACTGAAAATATATATAAAATAGTAGAGTTTGACAAATGAGCAGCCTTGTGAAGCCTCACCCCACTTTCTCCTTCATTTTTAGACCTCTCCTGACCCTTGAAGTTAACTATTACCTTAATTCTTATAGTAACTATTTTCTTGCTTCCCTTCATACTTTTAAACCTAGCATATGTTCTTAAGCAATATAATTTTAAATTCTCTATATGCATACATATTGTCACATCACAGTATATATTCTTTCATGTCTTTTTATTATGGTCAATTTATGTAAGATTCATTCAATGTTCCTAAATGCAGCTGTAGTTTGTTTTCATTGTTGCATATTATATCATTCAATTTATCAGTGTGCCTTAATTTATTTATACATTGGTAGATATTTGAGAAAATACTTTTAAGAGTTGTTGAGAACAATGATTGTTTTTATAATGCATACAAAATAGTTTCCATGGAATATACATTATAGAATATAATTTATGAGAAATAAATATTTATATGTATATAAATGACATATGCATTTAAATAACTTTTTCCAAAAATATTTATAAAGAACTGGAATTCAGAATATTCAGAGTAACCTTCCATTGTACTTCTCTTGATTAGTTGATTGCTTTTATCTTATTGGTGCTCTTATTCTTGTAATTAGTCATGTTTCCCTCTTGAACTGGTTGCTAGAAAACAAAAAGCCACCCTGGTTGCCAAACTGTACTTTGCAGAATGCTGAGAGGCTAGGTGGAGTCAGCCTATCTTTGGGAATGTAGAAGGCCACTCTCAGAAGTTAGAAGTTGAGGTGCATGCTTCCACCTGTTTCATCCAAATAGAACAGCTTTTACTGTTATCATGAAATACTATGTGCATATAGATGAACTTATACATAGTATGTGTGGTTTTATTAGTCCGGTTTTATTTTAAGAAAAGCTTCCACAGCTTTAAAAAATAGTGTAAATTTCTGACCTAACTTCCATAGAGAGAAAGTAGAGGGGTAGTATCGGTTAGACCTGACTGTAATGCACTGAACTTGATGTGAGTCACTTCATCTCTGTGACCCTGCTTTCTTCTCGTTGTTGAGGACTAGATGATGTGATTATTAAAAGAAATTCAGAATCAACTATCAGACTCCTGTGGCTTTGACTCTGGGTTGCACACCAAATATAGTTATCATGTGGACAAATTTAATCCATGCACACTGCTTAGGGTTCTTGACATTATTTGAATAGAAGTTTTTGCTCTTTGGGGACATTTGGACTATGACATAAATCCATTTTTTCTGCTTAAATCCATGTTATTAAGGTAAACTTTTATATAATATATATCCTGCCACCAAGGTGGGTGCCCCTGATTAGTGGGCCACTCCCAGAAAGTAGTATTTCAGGCACACAGGTTCCCTTTATCTTCTGACTTCCTTTATCTTCTTACCTTCAATATGTGACTTCTAAGGTATCCAAAGAAGGTAAGGGTCACATGTGGAGCAATTTATTGGTCACACTTAGAGCTGGCACACAGCACTTCCATTCATGGGGCACTGGCCACAAATCAGACATGTGCCCACCAAAAATATAGTTAACCTGTATGGTCTAGAAGGAGTAATAAAGAGGTCTAGTGGATGATGAAGTGTTCCCCTGGGCACAATGGTTTGGTGAAGGTGTATCTTCTGGATTCTCTCAGGAGGACATAGTTAGAGTATGGGGATTTTTTTTTTGTTGTTTGTGTTTTTGAGCCTAATGGTAATAAATTGTAACATTGCTATCTCCGTAAAATCTTTACTTCTTTACTATTATAACAAAGAATTTCTGAACTTATTTTCATTTAGCTTGGCACACCATTGGTAGAATTGGTTGACAGGCAGAATTGGTTGACAAAAATTAAATGGCTATGGGTTTATGGTTTGTTTCTGGGTTCTCTGTCCTATTCCTTTAGTGGATGTGTCTATTGTTATGCAAGTACCATGCTATTTTCATTGTTATGCTTTTGTAATGTATTTTGAAATCTGACAGTGTGATACCTCCAGTTTTGTTCTTTTTTAGTCAAGTTTGCTTTGGCTGTTCAGGATTTTTGTGGTTTCATATAAATTTTAGGATTGTTTTTTTCCCATTTCTGTGAAGACTGACAATGGAAATTTGATGGAGATTTCATTGGATCTGTAGATTGCTTTGGATGCTATGGACATTTTAACAATATGAATGTTGTGGAAACTACTTTGGATCTTCTGTGTGAGTTTCAGGGTGGCAAGGACAGTCTTCTCTGATGCACTTTCACTGTATACAAAAAATTGGGGCAGAGTCTGCTCTGCTTTGCGTCCTACCCAGATGTCCACAGTAGATGATGCTGGCAATAATAGGTTAGTCCTACGGAGGCCTCAGTTGCTTCACTGTGCCGTTGCAGCCTACAGCAGAGAGAACAACTTTTGACATTTTGCCTTATATCCTTGGAAACCTATCAACCACCTTCACCAGCTCCATTCAAGCCCTATCCCATACCCCTAAGCAGAGAGTCACAACATGCCAACTTCTTTAGAGGGCTCCTTGGCTTAGCTATTTTATATATATATTACCTTATTTTGATTTCAAATACAACAGTTCTGAGAGGCAACTGGGGGAGGATGCAATTATTCTCATTGCAAAGGTAAAGAAATCAAAGCCCAGAGAGGCTAACCCTGCTTCCCATGCTCGTGGCCAATATGTTGTTAATGCACCAGATTAGCTGCTTGTTCTAGCACTCCCAACTGCTGAAAGATTTATGGTGTTAGGTGAGAGCAACAACTTCTCAATCTTGTTGCCACGGTTGTATAACATAACCTCTTAGCAGAGGAAAAGGTTTTAGAGATTATCTGTCCTATTTTTAATAACAAAGAGACCAAGGCATTGAGGAAGAGCTTAGCAGAGCATAGTTAGGGGGCTAGGCCTGGAACTCAGGGCTCCTGACACTCAATCCTGTGCCTTCCTCTCTTTCTCCTCACATTGCTTCCACTTTGGAGCCTTTTGTTTGTGAGTTCATTTTCTTTTAACAGGAGAAAGTAATTAAGTTTATGAGAAGCAACTTCTGATTTTGAAGCCCTTCAATTTAAAGCCATGGGGAGGAAATAATTAAATTGAATCAAAGTCACAGCATTTAAAATGCCAATATACAACAGGGCTCCCCTCCTCTTTTTTTCTAGTGTGTTTATGAACAGAATTAATCATGAACACTTTCAATGTAGCAACCCACTGAGCTGGAGATGGAATGAAACATTTTGTGCAGTGAGAATCCACTCAAATATTCAAACAGGGGCTAACAAACTAAAAATATTCTATTGAAATGCATAAAATATTTGCTTTATGGAGATTTGATCATTCTGTACGTCTATGGTGGCACTCAGCCTGGCTATTCAGAGAGGACAAACTGCATCTGAAGTAGAAGTTTGCAGAAATGAAACAATTCTACACTTAGGGATTTAAAAATGTTTGTGAGAGGTCAGTATTCACTGGCCAAAGTGAACTTTTTGACCTCGTTTTCTATTTTAAACTATTTGGTCCTCTCCCTTCTGTTGAATTAAGCATCTGCTGTTGCCTTGGAGAATAAGCATGTTGCTTTTGGATGTCTGACCTCGCAGAGAGGATATCAGACTGAGGAGCTTATTTGGCTGCTAGGTTTAATCCAGAGGAAACCCACTTGGATGCTGCGATGCTTGGCCTTCTCTGGCCTTGCTGCTCTGACTGACAATCATGGGATATCTGAAACTTCAAAATCTTCTTACAGACTGTAAATGGCTGTAGAAGGCTGTGGAAGTACAAGAAAGGAAGTACAACTCTGTACACATTATGTCATTGAGCTTTCCCAGGGGTTGTAGGGAGTGGTAATTTTGTCTCCATTTTACAAATGAGAAAACTGTGCTTTAGAGAAAGTTAATTGGTTTGCAAAAGGTCAAAAATATTAAATAAAAGACAGAACCAGGTTTAAATGCCAAGTACTGTTCCACCATTCACCACAAGCTGATATCCTCATTGTGGGAAATGTGATGATTCATTTTTTTCTGAATGACGGCTGGTCATTCTGGGGATCAACTGAGGGTGCAGGAGAGGTCAAGAGACCCAGTGGACATATAGCTGGACTGTGTCCCAGAGCCTAAGATCTTAATGCTTAACCAGGTGACTATTGTATCCGTGGCATGAACAAAATAAGACGGTGTCAGGGATTGGCTGTAAGATGCAGACATGCAAATCTATTCCCTGGATCTGGGAGTCAACTCTAAGCACGTGTCCTTGATATTGGTGCCCTGATTATTGCTCTCTGTTCTGCAAATATTTCTACACATTCATATGTGTCCAAATGCTCCTCACCTCCTGCTGATGATGTCCCTCTTCCAGCTCTCTGCATATGTCATCTCCCTCTTTTTTAAGGCCCAGCTCCAGAGCTCCCTTCTTGGAAACCATTTTTCCTCTTGTCTCGTCCCTCAGTGATGACTCTTTCCTCAGAACACCTAGAGCAGTTTTAGTGCAAGATGCTTTCCCTGTACCATATCAGTCCTCACCCCCACCTTGACAGCATCTACGTACGTTTAAGAAACAAATTCAGACCATGACACACCTTTACTTACCACCTTACAGTAGCACCACCTGCCCGTCCCTCCAACCTCAGCCACTACCAGGCTCCAAACATGGTCTTCTCCCTATTCTTTGAGTACACCATGCTTTGTTCCTTTGTTAGATTTTGTGCTTCTATTTTCTTGCCCTAGAGCTTTCCATCAGTATCACCACTGCCACTGTAGAACTTTCTGTGCCAGAATTTTTTTTTTTTTTTGTCATTCACATCTCAGGTCAAATGTCTCCTACTTGCAGAACTGTCTTTCCTATACCCAAATGCCCACTATTGCTCTCTTACCAGGCCCCTGCTCTATTTTCTTCTTGTCACCTGCCACTGCTAGAATTTACCTTCTTCATTGATTTGGTTGTTTACTCATTATCCACCTGTTCCCATTGGATGTGTGTTCCAGGAGCACAAGGACCTTATATACTTTCTTCCATGGCTCCTCACTGCTCAGAACAGTGCCTGGCTCAAGAATGATTTGCTCAATGGATGAAAGAGAGAAGGAGAGGCAAGGGAAAGTAGAAGCCTATGACGTTGGTGTCCTTATAATGTGATCTACAATATGACACCTTTTCCAGTTTTATCTTATTGAATTATCACAAAGCTAAGAAATAGGTACCAAAAAAAAACTGTTTACAGAATTGTTAACATTCATTGTGTACTCTTGAAGCACCTTGTTTTCATTTGGAAATAAATGTTTAAAAATAATAAACAAAATCACATAGTGTGTGGCAGAGTCAAGTTCTGAATTCTAGTAGTCTGGATCCAGACTCCATACTCACTACTATAAACAAAGGCCACAGATTCAGAGAAGTTAAGCCCTTTTATCATTAAGGTCTCAGAGATCTGAACTTTTGAGTGTTGGATTCCAGATCTTTGTAGTCTTTCCTGTTTCTTCTGCACCACTCAGTGCTGGTCCAGGGAGTTAGAAGAGTGTGTGAAAAAGACAGGATCCAGGATGAAACTTGCTCCACTTCCTTCATGCACTGTCTTTCCTCTGACCATCTATGTCCACTCGCCACCCTTCATTCTGCTCTGTTCCTTTTAAGAATTACACCAAGAAGCAAAACCTTGTTGACTGACAGGGATGTAAAGGAAAGTACCCAACTCCCTCCCACCCCCACCCAGGGAAGGCAAAAGTCACATCTCTAAAGGGTAATCATCTCCTCAGGGGCTCCTGGCCCTCTATTCTGGGGGTGATAAGAGCACCCCTTTCTGACTAGCCCCACGCTACTGCAGTAGCCACTCACTCCTGTGATTCTCTAAACTCTGTCCCACCTTTGAAAGTTATCCCTGTTTTCAAATCTCCTCAAATTACCCAATGGGTGTGCCATCTATTTGTGTCCTGTCAGAATGCCAGCTTATGATTTGCACTCGAAGTTTTGCCAGTGAGGCCCGCTGAGAGATTTTAGATGGGAAGTCTTTTGTTCCATGGACCCAGAATGATTGAATAGCCTCTAGTGTTCCTTAAGAGATGGGCATATCCCATCCACAGACAGGCCTTCCCATTCATATACCTTTGTCTGCAAGAAGGAAGATAACCCTGAGTGTTTCTTTCTGACCTAGGTGACTTCTCTATTATGAGGCTGGCCTTTCATAAGCTCCTATTTTTTGAGGATCAAGTAATTGCCCTCTGCCTTCTATAAACTGCATGTTCAATTTAAGTTTTTGTTACTTCTGCAACTGCTATGGTGACTGTGTGTGTGTGCGTGTGTGCATGTGTGTGTGTGTGTGTCTTAAGAGAAATTGCAGATTACTAGTATATAGTATATATGTCAAATTGTCAAGTAATTTTCATCCAGTGTCTTTATTTTAGGTACAAACTATTATTTTTGTTTTAATATTTATATTTTAGCTTTAAGTGGGCAAAATATCTTTATTTTATTTTTATGTGGTGCTGAGGATTGAACCCAAAACCTCATGCATGCCAGGCAAGCGCACTTCTACTTGAGTCATATCCCCAGCCCCAAACCATTATTTTAATTAAAATTTAGGAAACCAGAAAAAACAACACCCTTAACACAAATATTCTTTTCATTTCTGTGTGTCACTTTCCAGTCCTCATCCACACACGGGCATTTTCATTTTTACGTGGCATATATGTAATTTTGTATTTACTCCTAATGTTATACTGCAAGCATCAGTCTCTGTAATTATTGTTTGTAACAATAGCATGATATTCTATAAGATAGACATACCATAATTTGCACAACAGTTTCTGTTTCCTGAAAACATGGTTGAATATGCCCTGACTTGGTTTCAAATAAGAAGAACTAAATCCTAGCTCTCTCCTTCAATAGCTTTCTTCCAGTCATTCAACCTCTCAGTACCTCAGTTTCTCAAATGGGACTTAAAATAACATTTGCCTTTTTCATGTCACAGACAGGTGGAAAACTCTGACTGAAATAACAGACAGGAACATGTTTCTAATTCTGTAATCATATACTACTTGGGTAGTATACCACCCTTTTTATTTTTCTTTACTGTGTTTATCTTAAATTGTACTGTTTTAATCATTATTTCCTGATTATTGCCTCAAATAAATTGTACATGCCATAACATGCTTAACTTTTCCCATCTTATTTACCCCTAAAACTTCAGAGCCTGATACATAGTGAGTTAAGAAATACTTGTTCACAAATTGAGAGACCTGTGTTTTGATTAAAGAACAAGGGAAAGTAGTTTGTTACCAAGATTCTATTTATTTAGACTACTGCAAATGCCATACAATATCTATAAACCTGGGAAAACATATTAAATAAGTATTTAGGAACCCATGCAAAGATCTGTAGGCATTTAGAAAAAGCTTTCATTCATACTAAGCAAGCTAGTGCTATTCTAAGTGCCAGGTGTACTTCTGAATGAGGTAACACAACCAAGGAATAAGAAACAACACAAAGAAAATTTTGCACCTAGAATCTTTATCTGTCATGCCAGCACATACAGACCCCTGGGTGAGCCATGTTCAAATCTGTTAGGAACAATGGTTGAAAATGTTCTAAACTTAGATTGCGGTTATTTTGTTGTACAACCCTGTGCCTAAGGCAGAAATCACTAATTGGCATATTTTACATGGGTAAATTTTATGGTACGCAAATTATAAACCAATAAAGATTTTTTTTGAAGAAAAAAAAGAACAGAAGGAACCTAATCAACCTGGATATTGAACTGCTTTCAGGGTAGTTCATTTTGTTGTTGTTGTTGTTCAAGCTTTGGGAATTAAGCGCAGGAGGGACTCTACCTCGAAGCTACATCCCCAGTCCTTTTTGTTTTTTATTATGAGATAGAGTCTTGCTGAGGCTGACATTGAACTTGAAATCCTCCTGCCTCAGCCTCTGGAGTTTTGGGGATTAAAGGTTTGTGTCACTGCACCTAGCAGGCACATTTATTATTAATATGAGGAAGCAATTCTCTCTTTTTTTAATCTTAATTTTTTAGTTGTAGTTGGATACAATACTTTTATTTTATTTATTTGTTTTTATGTGGTGCTGAGGATCGAACCCAGGGCTGTGCACGAGCTAGGTGAGCATTCTACCACTGAGCCAGAACCCTAGCCCCTAAGAGCCAGCTTCTTGTAAAGACAATCTACGTGTCAGTGCCTTAAATCCACAGATGTCTGACAGCAGAGAATAAAGCAATCTTATTGCTATTAATGTAACACAAGTTTACATTAATGTTTCAATTAATATCACAGATTATTTTCACATGGACACCTATCACATCTGTTTTCTGGCATCCTATTAATCCAGAAGAGGTTAAACCAAGGACAGAACCTTTGTACTTGCTACTAGAAATTGTGTGGTGGGGCTAAAGGAGGCTGTGAAAACTATATCATGATTCCTAGGAAGAACAGTTAAAAGATCTAGGAGCACTTTCACAGGAGAAGATAACTGGGGGAATCATGGTAACTACCTTTGAATATTTTTAAAGGCTGCTGTATGAAGACAGCTTGTACTTAAACAACAGAGCAACAGAGAAACCTCTAGGTAGGGAGTAGAATGATGGAGACAGGAGGAAGTCAAAGCAACATTAATTGACAAAAGTGAAATCATCTCTACATCCTTGTGTACTCTAATTTATCTGTACACCAAGAGAGGTGGCCTAAAGGCTAATTACATGGATAGTGTAGTTTTTAGCCCTTGCAGAAATACATTAACAAATATTCATTTTTCTATTATATTCTCAGCATACAAAAAAGATAATCTAATTTTTAAAATCTTGTTTTAAAAAATATGATTAAAGACGAGCCCCACACTGATAAGTCATTCTTCCCTCCATGAAGAAGACCTAAGGCATTTCTTTTTGGCCTAAGTTATGGAATAAACTTTGATCCCTCTGAATAACAGAGTAATTAATTATCTTTCACTTAGGATTTTATCATCTTCATCTTCTTTCTTACTGAATGAAATCAATATCAATTGTAGGAGGTGAATAATTGATGTTGAATCCATTAATGATACCTGGCCCAAAGTATATATGCAAAAAAATATAGAATGGATAATGAATAATTCTAATAGCACATTAGAAAAATGAATAACATGACTTGTTTGAAGATGTGGAATATGGTAAAAAGAAGTTACATGAGAGAGCCCTCCTCCAACTGAGAAAGAAAGAAAGATTAAGCAAATATACATGAAATCCAGGGTAAACAAAAACCTTCATGAAAATAGCCATGCTTTATTTCATATGCCTGAAATAAAGGAGTTTAGGTCTAGAGAATTCATAGGCTCCAATATCACTATAGCTCTTGGGTTATCACACAAGTATTATTGGCCCTAAAGCCAGAGGTCTAGGGCTTTAATGCATATAAAGTAACAAGGAACATGGTCTTATGTCAGTCAAAAAAAAAAGGGGTATTTTGAACAGAAATCCCTCCTTAAAACCAAATCTTCAAAACACTTCTCTGACCATAAAAGTGGAACTAATAAAATTCTACCTGCAAGCTGAGGGGTGAAAAAAGAGAACTTTCTATGTACAAAGACAGTGCTTGGGTGGAAAACAGTCATCTCCAAAAAGAACTCTATGCTTCATAAATAGGTGCAGTCAAAACCAACAATCATCCCCATTGTGAAGAACACTGAGCAAATAAATGAAAATAAAAGAAAGTCCTGGACTGATGAATCCTCCCGAACACTGGCAGAACCTAACAAAACCATTGAAGGAAATGTCTACAACCTGGCTTATATATGGCTCCCACAGGGGAAAATACCCCTATTAAAGATGACCTCAAAATACAAAATTACAAACTGAAGGTTAAAACAGACTACTAGGATGAAAAACTAAAATAGTATGGTAAAACAGATGAGTTTGGGGGCAAAAAAACAAATGTTTCAAAATGAGAATATCTTTTTAAACTAAAATTATGAGAGATGGAAGAAAGTGATAAGAGAAGACCAGTTTGACATCAGGTAATAACTAATTTTATATAATATCAAAAAAGGCTAAACTTAATCCAATAACTACTAAGCAGCCTGGAGAGGTGTTTAAGTATGGCAGTGATATTTTTACATTTATTGATCAGAAAGACATATTTAGCAATCTTATAATAGAAAATGGGCTAGAAAATTAGAATCAGAAAGACCAAGTTAAAAAGCCATGCTATTAGGTTCCATTCAGTTACAAATTATAGGAATGACAATTAAAACCAACCTGAGAAAAAAATTTTAATGACTCATTTAATTGAAAAAATCTGGCTATTTTGCATTTCTTAAAGTGACATGTTGATTGACATGTTCAAATAATGTGATCAGAAAGATGTTTCTCTCAGGTCTGCTTTCCCTTGCTGATTCCTCCAGGTGGTGATCCACAAAGCTCTAAGTCCAGCAGAAAATGAGCCCTTCTTATAGATCATCTCAACAAACATCTCCCAATCAGCTCTAACTGGCCCAGCCAACACCAGGAGGAGAGGCTTAAACTGCCTGGGCTGAGATGGGAAGAGGGGTGATTGCAAAAGGGAGGTTGCCCATCCAGTTAGTGCTTTGTTGGTAGGAATTAAACTCAAATTAATAATAACTCCATCCTATTCTCTATCTTTAAGGTCCTAATTGTCAATAAACTGAAAGCAAGAATAGAAGTCCACAGGATTGAAATGCTCCTGCCTACTCCTCATACTATCTTCTTGTGTGCCAGATCTGTGGTCTCCTTCATTATCTCTGTATTCCTTCCAACCAATCCTTCTACAAAACTTCCACAGCAGTCATTCTACAGTGTCACAAGATGTTTTTTTTTTCTTCTCTAAATGCAATATGAAACTCCCACGTTGGGATCTGCAGATCCATCAGGGTGAATTCTGTCCATGATCTGTGGTTCTTCGAAACTGGGCTTCCTTCTTGTCTGTATCCTAGGCATGTGGACTATCACATCAAGCCTTGTTGACAGTTCTCTGGGCTTGTGTCACTATTTGTTCCCTTTGTGTGGTTACCTTGCAGGTTCATCACTTTGTTTGCAATCTATAGTGGGTACACACAGAAACATCTAATGTCACCATGTTGTTCCAGACCCTCTCTCCTATTCTTCTATGTAGATATTGTACCACCTTCTTTATTTTTCTTCTTAACTCACAGGACAATGTTCACTTTTACTATTGGTCTAACATTCTAAAATTCCCCTTTCCCCTGTCTTCAGTGGCCTGGGACAGCCCTGACACACACGGTCCTCTTCAGTCCTTTCTTTACTCCCATGTGGTGATGCTACTCCCAGCCTTAGCTTGATTTTCTCTTCTTCTCTCAGCAATTTCCTCTCAAAAAACATCCAACTCCACTTGCACCCACCATCCCTTCTAGGCAAATCTGTATTCCTAACTTTCCTGAACCTCAGACTTGCTGTTATACTAAAATGTCTGTCCCTACTTCAGACTCACCATGTCCTGAACTAAATGCAGTGTATGTTTCCATTTTAAGTTCTTCTTCCTCTTCTGTGTGTTTCATATTTGCCTTTTGTGTTTATCATTGGAAAAATTATTTAAGGCACATTGATTCAAGTCTAAGTTCCAGATCTCACTGCTCCCTCCTCCCGTAGGTTCCACATTCAGTCACTGAGTCCTGATCAGCACTAAGATGTGACTTGCCTTTACTCTTCACTGTAGCTGTAGATTGGCTTTTGGACAGTGGAATGGGGTGAGGGAAGGAAAGCTCAGAAAGTGAGAGCTTTGACTTGAACAGTGACTGGGAAAGACGAAATGGTCTTTAGGAACTCAAACAGTGACAGGTGTAATGATAGCCTAATTAGACTTGATAAATGTACTCAACTAGATTGAAGATACACAAATAAATCCTTTGCTCTAGGCAGACCTAAGGGCTCAGAGCCAAGGAAATTACTTGTTATAAAATGAAATTCCATTTTTGCATACTCTGGATGTGTGGCTGGCTTGTATTCTGTGCTAATCTGTAGAGTTTGCAAGAAGATGACATGACTTGTAACAAGTAATTACGACACACAGTCACTCTGAGTGGCAATGAGTTTCCAGAGAGAGAGGTAAATCATGGTAAGCCGGAGAGCAGAAGACATCATCCTATCTGTAATCATCCTGAGCAAGGCAATAAATCCTCACAGGGCCAGGAAGTCACATATAACTGCTATTGGACTGTCATTACTTAATGTTTATTAAACTTGTCAAGGCAAGTCTATTCTCTAAGGCAAGTCTATTCCTATGCTCTTCCAGATATTCCCAGAAGTGTTAGAAGAGCAAATGGAGGGCATGCTAACCAAGTCCCCCTGGTGTTCTTGAAGGACATTATATGTTCATGGCTTGCTCCTCCAGGAGTGTCCTTGTCCAGGAGTGGGGGTCTCACAGTGCCTTGCACTTAGCTCTCAATAACTACAGTTCATAGCATAAGTGTATCCTCATTCTTCACAAGTCCTTTCTTTCCAGTTCACCCCCCCCCTTTCTGGTTGAAAGACTATTGATTAGTCCACTTGGGCATGGGAAATAAGAGCTAAAACACAGTGGATGCTTGATTTGGGCTGGGGACTCCAGTGCTCTATGCTTATTGATAACAGGACCAGCTGAAGAAGCACTAACTCAGAAATCCCAACCCCAGGTTGCAAGGGCCTGAAGGCCCTGTCCTTTTAGAATAAAACGTCTTTGAGAATAAAAGGGAAAGACACCTCAGTTTTTGCTGACTTCTGTACATTCTAAAACATCCAAGAGATAGCAAAAGAAAGGGCGAGGTCTCCTTGGCCAATGTAAAAATAACTGCTCTTGGTGGAAAGAATAATCTTTTCTGAATGTCCTAGAAAATATTACAAACTTCATACATATTGACCAAATCACGGAATAGTATAAAATAGTTTATCTTCTGCTTGCCCAACCCTTGATAACCCCAAACTAAGTATCTAAAGAAACTTTTAATCTGCATTCTGGCTGTAACACTCAGCACCATCTGTGATAGTTGAAAGACATTTCATATTTGTAGGAAGGAAGGAGGAACGGAAGGAGGGAAGGGAGGAAGGGGAGAAGGAGAAAGGGAAAAGACACATTTTGATAAGCAGTTTCAAAACCGTTCACTATAGAACAGGTCTTCCTTGAATTATTTTCTTCTCAGAAGAGCTCTACTAATCTAGGTAGGAACTAATTGCTACTCCCTCTTATCTGGCCCCAGCGACTCAGTATTTCTACCACTGTCAGTAGCCTGACAAGAGAGCATGGGCTTTGAGGTCAGACAGACCTGGGCTCAAGTCCCACGTTGGCCAGTCACTGATCACATGAGCTCTGTCTTCTTCACCCAGATCATACCCCAGATTATCTAAGCAGAGACATGATGGACAGAGAATAGTCACTCAGTAAATACCAATTATATTCTCTTTTCCCTAATCTCTTCCAGAGAACAACCCACACGCCTCTTACTTCCCAAATATTCTTTATCCTTTTGGAAAATATACCATTTTATCCTTGAGGTAATCCAACATACTGGTACATAACCAGTGGCATTCTTGATGTTATACACTGGTCCAGGTTCTCTCTAGACTGGGGGAAACTGGTTCTTTGGTTTTTATGGTCTGGAAGGATTATCTTTTCCAGTGCCATGAATGCACCACTTCTCTGCTGCATTTCCCACCAGTGCTGCCCTGGGAGCAGAGCTGCCCATGTGGGGCTCTGAACAGCACAGAAAAGAGAAGAGGCCTAGTAGTCATCATGTCACCTTGCCAGTAGTCACACATAAATATCAGTCAGGCTTTCAAGTTGCTTCCTCATCAGAAATCCAAATCTTAAGTCTCCTTGGCTTTGTGGAGATCACAGGCATTACATTCTTCTCTGTGCAGGACAATAAACAAAACAAAACAAAACAAAATCTAATCTTCCTCTCATTCAATAATTCCACAAAGACAAACACAGTAATCATAACAAAATAAATAAGCTTTTCTGTCTCTTTCCCTTTCTGAATTCTTAGCAAAAAAAAATCATCTTATACTAAAAGAGTATTAGAATAGAAAATTCTTAAAATTGGAAGGAAATTTATTATCATGGTATGCCGGGTTTGAAGAAAAAGTCAAGATGGCTTTGAACTACGGACTCAGAGAGTCCAAGTCCTTGATATTGACTGGCCAACTTCCAGTGAAATCCCAGAAGGACTAGACTCAGCCTTGGCACGAGTGCAAGGCAACCTGGGGATCTGTCTTACACAAGCAAGAATTAGAAATCACTGGACAAAGCCAAGGAGATAAAGGAATGAATGGAGCTTCTCTCAGGAGGAACCACCCCAGTAATCTCCATTCAGCATTCGAGGGAGAAGAAGCAGAGAGAGTCTTTCTTTTCCATCCAGATTTTAATCCTCAGAAATGCTGGCCAGGAAATGTCCTTGCCTTGGAGCACCACTCTTCTTCCTTGGTGATGGAGTGGCATGAAATGCTATGACTTGGCCTTTAGGGAGGCTTGGGGAAGAGGGCATGGTTCAGGAGTTTCCTGGGCCTGCCAGAGTCCACAAAGGTTTTGGAACAAGTAAATGAAATAATGCATAGAAATCACATAATATAGAAACTGTAGCACAGTCATTCAATAGACATCAGCATTATTATTAAATCCTTAAGAAGGTAAGCTTTTATAGAGTAGGGACTATGGTTCACAATGGTGCCCTCGGTGTAAGCTGAATAACCATTTGATGCTTAGTAACCATTTGAGGAGTGGAAGAATAATACATCCCCCAGAGGGCTGTATTAGAAGATTCAGAGTCAGTGAGACCTGGGCCCACTCAGGATCCTTCACTTACTAATTATATGACCTTGTAAAAAAAAATCACTTAACTTTACCAAGCCTGAAATTTTTGATCTAAAAAATAGATTATTTCTTCTACATAGAGTTGTTACCAAAATTAAAAGAGATAATATTGGTAAAGCTCTTAGCATAACGTCTGGTGCAGGCTAAGTGTTAAATCAATGGTAGCTATCGTTATCATTACATAAAATCCAGGCATCAGTTCTGCAGCATCCCTGACGAATTATTATCTAATTTCTGTTTGAGTATCTCTGGGGACAAAGTGCTCATTATCTCACAGGGGAACCTATTCTATAACTGGATAGCTGTAGAAAATTATTTTTCTTTACTTGATATGGACACTTCTTGCTCCTGACTCTTCCCTGGAGCAAGATAAAATAATTATGTTCTCTCTTCTATGTGATGGTGCCTTATGTATTTGAATCAGCAGGCTTGTTCCCTGAAGTCTTATCTTTGTGAGCATCAATGTCACTAGTGTTCTTAGCTCTTATATAAGCATTAGTTTCTGGGCCCTTCACCACCCAGATTGCTGCCCATCATTCCAAAGAGATAATGCAAAAACCTCTGAATACAAAGTTATCCCTCTGAGACATCACACACTGGATATTTCATCACTTGACACTGACTAATCAGGGAGAGAAAGTCATGCCCTTCAGGGCAAGATGACCTATTAATAAAGGTACCTAACCTTGCCAAATCATCTCTCCCACAAATGTTTATTGGGCATCTTTATAGCATTAGAAATCTTGTTACGTGTTTCAGATGCAGAGAAGCAAGACAGATGCTCATTTGGACTCTAGGGATGTCCCTTTTCAGATGACAGTAGAAGGCA